>NW_026728259.1:0-160144 GCF_030684315.1 Stegostoma tigrinum
GTCAGATAAGCACTTCAGAAGGCCAAAATCTAAACTTCACTAAACGACTCAACATTTGATGCTGATTTCACTGAAATGCTTCTTTCAGTCAGATATGCACATCAGAAAGCCATAATCTAAACTTCACCAAACGACCCAACTTTCGATCCTGGATTTACCCAAATGCTTATTTTAGTGAGAGAAGCACTTCAGAAGACCAAAATCTAAACTTCACCAAACCAATCAACTTTCGATGCTGCGTTCACTGAAGTGCTTCTTTCATAGAGATAAGCACTTCACTACGCCAAAATCCCAACCTCACCAAACGACTCCACTTTTCATGCTGATTTCACTGAAATGCTTCTTTCAGTCAGATATGCACATCAGAAGGCCAAAATGTCAACTTCACTAAACCACCCAACTTTCGATCCTGGATTTACACAAATGTTTATTTCAGAGAGATAAGCACTTCAGAAGACCAAAATCAAACTTCTCCAAACCACGCAACTTTCGATGCTGGGTTCACTGAAGTTCTTATTTCAGTGAGATTTGCACTTCAGAAGACCAAAATCGAAACTTCACCAAACCAATCAACTTTTGATGCTGCGTTCATAGAAGTGCTTATTTCAGTGAGATCAGCACTTCAGAAGGCCAAAATCTAAACTTCACAAAACGACTCAACTTTTGATGCTGATTTCACTGAAATGCTTCTTTCAGACAGATATGCACTTCAGAAGGCCAAAATCTAAACTTCACCAAACCACCCAATTTACGATCCTGGATTTACACAAATGCTTATTTCATTGACATAAGCAACTCAGAATGCCTAAATCTCAACTTCATAAAACCACTCATCTTTCGATGCTGGGCTCACTGCAGTGCTATTTTCAGCGAGATAAGCACTTCAGAATGCCAAATTCCCAACCTCAACAAACGACTCAACTTTTGATGCTGGTTTCACTGAAATGCTTCTTTCAGTCAGTTGAGCACTTCAGAAGGCCAAAATCTCAACTTCACAAAAACACCCAAATTTCGATCCTGGATTTACCCAAATGCTTATTTCAGTGAGATAATCACTTCAGAAGACCTAAATCTAAACTTCACCAAAACACTCAACTTTCGATGCTGGGTTCATTGAAGAGGTTATTTCAGTCAGATAAGCACTTCAGAAGGCCAAAATCTAAACTTCACTAAACGACTCAACTTTTGATGCTGATTTCACTGAAATGCTTCTTTCATTCCGATATGCACATCAGAAGGCCAAAATCTAAACTTCACCAAACCACCCAACTTTCGTTCCTGGATTTACCCAAATGCTTATTTTAGTGAGAGAAGCACTTCAGAAAACCAAAATCTAAACTTCACCAAACCACTCAACTTTCGATGCTGGGTTCACTGAAGTGCTTATTTCATAGAGATAAGCATTTCACTACGCAAATATCCCAACCTCGCCAAAAGACTCCACTTTTGATGCTGATTTCACTGAAATGCTTCTTTCAGTCAGATATGCACTTCAGAAGGCCAAAATCTAAACTTCACCAAACCACCCAATTTTCGATCCCGGATTTACACAAATGCTTATTTCAGTGAAATAAGCAACTCAGAAGGTCTAAATCTCAACTTCACAAAACCACTCATCTTTCGATGCTGGGCTCACTGCAGTGCTTATTTTAGCGATATAAGCACTTTCAGAATGCCAAATTCCAACCTCACCAAACGACTCAACTTTTGATGCAGGTTTCACTGAAATGCTTCTTTCAGTCAGTTGAGCACTTCAGAAGGCCAAAATCTCAACTTCACAAAACCACCCAAATTTCGATCCTGGATTTACCCAAATGCTTATTTCAGTGAGACAAGCACTTGAGAAGACCTAAATCTAAACTTCACCAAACCACTCAACTTTCGATGCTGGGTTCACTGAAGAGGTTATTTCAGTCAGATAAGCACTTCAGAAGGAAAAATCTAAACTTCACAAAACCACACATCTTTTGATGCTGAGTTCACTGAAGTGCTTATTTCAGCGAGATAAGCACTTCAGGAGAGCAAAATCTAAACTTCACCAAACCATTCAACTTTTGATGCTGGTTTCACTGAAGAGCTTATTTCAGTCAGATAAGCACTTCAGAAGGCCAAAATCTAAACTTCACTAAACGACTCAACTTTTGATGCTGATTTCACTGAAATGCTTCTTTCAGTCAGATATGCACATCAGAAAGCCATAATCTAAACTTCACCAAACGAACCAACTTTCGATCCTGTATTTACCCAAATGCTTATTTTAGAGAGAGAAGCACTTCAGAAGACCAAAATCTAAACTTCACCAAACCAATCAACTTTCGATGCTGCGTTCACTGAAGTGCTTCTTTCAGAGAGATAAGCACTTCACTACGCCAAAATCCCAACCTCACCAAACGACTCCACTTTTCATGCTGATTTCACTGAAATGCTTCTTTCAGTCAGATATGCAGATCAGAAGGCCAAAATGTCAACTTCACTAAACCACCCAACTTTCGATCCTGGATTTACACAAATGTTTATTTCAGAGAGATAAGCACTTCAGAAGACCAAAATCTAAACTTCTCCAAACCACGCAACTTCCGATGCTGGGTTCACTGAAGTTCTTATTTCAGTGAGATTTGCACTTCAGAAGACCAAAATCGAAACTTCACCAAACCAATCAACTTTTGATGCTGCGTTCATAGAAGTGCTTATTTCAGTGAGATAAGCACTTCAGAAGGCCAAAATCTAAACTTCACAAAACGACTCAACTTTTGATGCTGATTTCACTGAAATGCTTCTTTCAGACAGATATGCACTTCAGAAGGCCAAAATCTAAACTTCACCAAACCACCCAATTTTCGATCCTGGATTTACACAAATGCTTATTTCATTGACATAAGCAACTCAGAATGCCTAAATCTCAACTTCACAAAACCACTCATCTTTCGATGCTGGGCTCACTGCAGTGCTTATTTCAGCGAGAATTTCACTTCAGAATGCCAAATTCCCAACCTCAACAAACGACTCAACTTTTGATGCTGGTTTCACTGAAATGCTTCTTTCAGTCAGTTGAGCACTTCAGAAGGCCAAAATCAAAACTTCACAAAAACACCCAAATTTCGATCCTGGATTTACCCAAATGCTTATTTCAGTGAGATAATCACTTCAGAAGACCTAAATCTAAACTTCACCAAAACACTCAACTTTCGATGCTGGGTTCACTGAAGAGGTTATTTCAGTCAGATAAGCACTTCAGAAGGCCAAAATCACATCATCACAAAACCACACATCTTTTGATGCTGAGTTCACTGAAGTGCTTATTTCAGCGAGATAAGCACTTCAGAAGACCAAAATCAAAACTTCACTAAACCATTCAACTTTTGATGCTGATTTCACTGAAGTGCTTATTTCAGTGAGATAAGCACTTCAGAATACCAAAATCAAAACTTCTCTAAACGACTCAACTTTTGATGCTGATTTCACTGAAATGCTTCTTACAGTCAGATATGCACATCAGAAGGCCAAAATCTCAACTTCACCAAACCACCCAACTTTCGATCCTGGATTTACCCAAATGCTTATTTCAGTGAGATAAGCACTTCAGAAGACCAAAATCTAAACTTCACCAAACCACTCAACTTTTGTTGCTGCGTTCACTGAATTGCTTATTTCAGTGAGATAAGCACTTCAGAAGACCTAAATCTAAACTTCACCAAACCACTCAACTGTTGATGCTGGGTTCACTGAAGAGGTTATTTCTGTCAGATAAGCACTTCAGAAGGCAAAAATCTAAACTTCACAAAACCACACATCTTTTGATGCTGAGTTCACTGACGTGCTTATTTCAACGAGATCAGCACTTCAGAAGACCAAAATCAAACTTCACCAAACCATTCAACTTTTGATGCTGGTTTCACTGAAGTGCTTATTTCAGCGACAGAAGCACTTCAGAATGCCAAAATCCCAACTTCACCAAACGACTCAACTTTTGATGCTGGTTTCACTGAAGTGCTTCTTTCAGTCAGATAAGCACTTCAGAAGGCCAAAATCTAAACTTCACCAAACCACTCAATTTTCGATCCTGGATTTACACAAATGCTTATTTCAGTGAGATAAGCACTTCAGAAGGCCAAAATCTCAACTTCACAAAAACACTCATCTTTCGATGCTGGGCTCACTGCAGTGAATATTTCAGCGAGATAAGCACTTCAGAATGCCAAATTCCCAACCTCACCAAACGACTCAACTTTTCATGCTGGTTTCACTGAAATGCTTCTTTCAGTCAGTTGAGCACTTCAGAAGGTCAAAATCTCAACTTCATCAAACCACCCAAATTTCGATCCTGGATTTACCCAAATGCTTATTTTCGTGAGAGAAGCACTTCAGAAGACCAAAATCTAAACTTCACCAAACCACTCAACTTTCGATGCTGGGTTCACTGAAGTGCTTATTACAGAGAGATAAGAACTTCACTACGCCAAAATCCCAACCTCACCAACGACTCCACTTTTGATGCTGATTTCACTGAAATGCTTCTTTCAAGTCAGATATGCACATCAGAAGGCCAAAATGTCATCTTCACCAAACCACCCAACTTTCGACCCTGGATTGACACAAATGTTTATTTCAGTGAGATAAGCACTTCAGAAGACCAAAATCTAAACTTCACCAAACCACTCAACTTTCGATGCTGTGTTCACTGAAACGCTTATTTCAGTGTGATTTGCACTTCAGAAGACCAAAATCTAAACTTCACCAAACCACTCAACTTTCGATGCTGTGTTCACTGAAACGCTTATTTCAGTGTGATTTGCACTTCAGAAGACCAAAATCGAAACTTCACCAAACCAATCAACTTTTGATGCTGCGTTCATAGAAGTGCTTGTTTCAGTGAGATAAGCACTTCAGATGGCCAAAATCTAAACTTCACAAAACGACTCAACTTTTGATGCTGATTTCACTGAAATGCTTCTTTCAGTCAGATATGCACTTCAGAAGAACAAAATCTAAACTTCACCAAACCAAAAAACTTATGATGCTGGGTTCACTGAATTGCTTATTTCAGTGAGATAAGCACTTCAGAAGTCCAAAATCACATCTTCAACAAACCAAAAAACTTATGATGCTGGGTTCTTTGAAGAGCGTATTTCATTCAGATAAGCACTTCAGAAGGCCAAAATCACAACTTCACAAAACCAAACATCTTTCGATGCTCAGTTCACTGAAGTGCTTATTTCAGCGAGATCAGCACTTCAGAATGCCAAAATCCCAACCTCACCAAACGACTCAAATTTTGATGCTCGTTTCACTGAGTTGCTTATTTCAGTCAGATAAGCACTTCAGAAGGCCAAAATCTAAACTTCACTAAACGACTCAACTTTTGATGCTGATTTCACTGAAATGCTTCTTTCATTCAGATATGCACTTCAGAAGACCAAAATCTAAACTTCACCAAACCACCCAACTTTCGATCCTGGATTTACCCAAATGCTTATTTTAGTGAGAGAAGCACTTCAGAAAACCAAAATCTAAACTTCACAAAACCACTCAACTTTCGATGCTGGGTTCACTGAAGTGCTTATTTCAGAGAGATAAGCATTTCACTACGCCAAGATCCCAACCTCGCCAAAAGACTCCACTTTTGATGCTGATTTCACTGAAATGCTTCTTTCAGTCAGATATGCACTTCAGAAGGCCAAAATCTAAACTTCACCAAACCACCCAATTTTCGATCCCGGATTTACACAAATGCTTATTTCAGTGAAATAAGCAACTCAGAAGGTCTAAATCTCAACTTCACAAAACCACTCATCTTTCGATGCTGGGCTCACTGCAGTGCTTATTTTAGCGATATAAGCACTTCAGAATGCCAAATTCCAACCTCACCAAACGACTCAACTTTTGATGCAGGTTTCACTGAAATGCTTCTTTCAGTCAGTTGAGCACTTCAGAAGGCCAAAATCTCAACTTCACAAAACCACCCAAATTTCGATCCTGGATTTACCCAAATGCTTATTTCAGTGAGACAAGCACTTCAGAAGACCTAAATCTAAACTTCACCAAACCACTCAACTTTCGATGCTGGGTTCACTGAAGAGGTTATTTCAGTCAGATAAGCACTTCAGAAGGCAAAAATCTAAACTTCACAAAACCACACATCTTTTGATGCTGAGTTCACTGAAGTGCTTATTTCAGCGAGATAAGCACTTCAGAAGACCAAAATCTAAACTTCACCAAACCATTCAACTTTTGATGCTGGTTTCACTGAAGTGCTTATTTCAGTCAGATAAGCACTTCAGAAGGCCAAAATCTAAACTTCACTAAACGACTCAACTTTTGATGCTGACTTCACTGAAATGCTTCTTTCAGTCAGATATGCACATCAGAAAGCCATAATCTAAACTTCACCAAACGACCCAACTTTCGATCCTGGATTTACCCAAATGCTTATTTTAGTGAGAGAAGCACTTCAGAAGACCAAAATCTAAACTTCACCAAACCAATCAACTTTCGATGCTGCGTTCACTGAAGTGCTTCTTTCAGAGAGATAAGCACTTCACTACGCCAAAATCCCAACCTCACCAAACGACTCCACTTTTCATGCTGATTTCACTGAAATGCTTCTTTCAGTCAGATATGCACATCAGAAGGCCAAAATGTCAACTTCACTAAACCACCCAACTTTCGATCCTGGATTTACACAAATGTTTATTTCAGAGAGATAAGCACTTCAGAAGACCAAAATCTAAACTTCTCCAAACCACGCAACTTTCGATGCTGGGTTCACTGAAGTTCTTATTTCAGTGAGATTTGCACTTCAGAAGACCAAAATCGAAACTTCACCAAACCAATCAACTTTTGATGCTGCGTTCATAGAAGTGCTTATTTCAGTGAGATAAGCACTTCAGAAGGCCAAAATCTAAACTTCACAAAACGACTCAACTTTTGATGCTGATTTCACTGAAATGCTTCTTTCAGACAGATATGCACTTCAGAAGGCCAAAATCTAAACTTCACCAAACCACCCAATTTTCGATCCTGGATTTACACAAATGCTTATTTCAGTGACATAAGCAACTCAGAATGCCTAAATCTCAACTTCACAAAACCACTCATCTTTCGATGCTGGGCTCACTGCAGTGCTTATTTCAGCGAGATAAGCACTTCAGAATGCCAAATTCCCAACCTCAACAAACGACTCAACTTTTGATGCTGGTTTCACTGAAATGCTTCTTTCAGTCAGTTGAGCACTTCAGAAGGCCAAAATCTCAACTCCACAAAAACACCCAAATTTCGATCCTGGATTTACCCAAATGCTTATTTCAGTGAGATAATCACTTCAGAAGACCTAAATCTAAACTTCACCAAAACACTCAACTTTCGATGCTGGGTTCATTGAAGAGGTTATTTCAGTCAGATAAGCACTTCAGAAGGCCAAAATCACAACATCACAAAACCACACATCTTTTGATGCTGAGTTCACTGAAGTGCTTATTTCAGCGAGATAAGCACTTCAGAAGACCAAAATCAAAACTTCACTAAACCATTCAACTTTTGATGCTGATTTCACTGAAGTGCTTATTTCAGTGAGATAAGTACTTCAGAAGTCCAAAATCACATCTTCACCAAACCATAAAACTTATGAAGCTGTGTTCACTGAAGAGCGCATTTCATTCAGATAAGCACTTCAGAAGGCCAAAATCACAACTTCACAAAACCACACATCTTTCGATGCTGAGTTCACTGAAGTGTTTATTTCAACGAGATAAGTACTTCAGAAGGCCAAAATCTAAACTTCACGAAACGACTCAACTTTTGATGCTGATTTCACTGAAAAGCTTCTTTCAGTCAGATATGCACATCAGAAGGCCAAAATCTCAACTTCACCAAACCACCCAACTTTCGATCCTGGATTTACACAAATGTTTATTTCAGTGAGATAAGCACTTCAGAAGACCAAAATCTAAACTTCACCAAACCACTCAACTTTCGACGCTGGGTTCACTGAAGTGCTTATTTCAGTGAGATAAGCACTTCAGAAGACCTAAATCTAAACTTCACCAAACCACTCAACTTTTGATGCTGGGTTCACTGAAGAGGTTATTTCAGTCAGATAAGCACTTCAGAAGGCAAAAATCTAAACTTCACAAAACCACACATCTTTTGATGCTGAGTTCACTGAAGTGCTTATTTCAACGAGATCAGCACTTCAGAAGACCAAAATCAAACTTCACCAAACCATTCAACTTTTGATGCTGGTTTCACTGAAGTGCTTATTTCAGCGACAGAAGCACTTCAGAATGCCAAAATCCCAACTTCACCAAACGACTCAACTTTTGATGCTGGTTTCACTGAAGTGCTTCTTTCAGTCAGATAAGCACTTCAGAAGGCCAAAATCTAAACTTCACCAAACCACTCAATTTTCGATCCTGGATTTACACAAATGCTTATTTCAGTGAGATAAGCACTTCAGAAGGCCAAAATCTCAACTTCACAAAAACACTCATCTTTCGATGCTGGGCTCACTGCAGTGAATATTTCAGCGAGATAAGCACTTCAGAATGCCAAATTCCCAACCTCACCAAACGACTCAACTTTTCATGCTGGTTTCACTGAAATGCTTCTTTCAGTCAGTTGAGCACTTCAGAAGGTCAAAATCTCAACTTCATCAAACCACCCAAATTTCGATCCTGGATTTACCCAAATGCTTATTTTAGTGAGAGAAGCACTTCAGAAGACCAAAATCTAAACTTCACCAAACCAATCAACTTTCGATGCTGCGTTCACTGAAGTGCTTCTTTCAGAGAGATAAGCACTTCACTACGCCAAAATCCCAACCTCACCAAACGACTCCACTTTTCATGCTGATTTCACTGAAATGCTTCTTTCAGTCAGATATGCACATCAGAAGGCCAAAATCTAAACTTCACCAAACCACCCAATTTTCGATCCTGGATTTACACAAATGCTTATTTCAGTGAAATAAGCAACTCAGAAGGTCTAAATCTCAACTTCACAAAACCACTCATCTTTCGATGCTGGGCTCACTGCAGTGCTTATTTTAGCGATATAAGCACTTCAGAATGCCAAATTCCAACCTCACCAAACGACTCAACTTTTGATGCAGGTTTCACTGAAATGCTTCTTTCAGTCAGTTGAGCACTTCAGAAGGCAAAAATCTAAACTTCACAAAACCACACATCTTTTGATGCTGAGTTCACTGAAGTGCTTATTTCAGCGAGATAAGCACTTCAGAAGACCAAAATCTAAACTTCACCAAACCATTCAACTTTTGATGCTGATTTCACTGAAGTGCTTATTTCAGTGAGATAAGCACTTCAGAATACCAAACTCTAAACTTCTCTAAACCACACAACTTTTGATGCTGATTTCACTGAAATGCTTCTTACAGTCAGATATGCACATCAGAAGGCCAAAATCTCAACTTCACCAAACCACCTAACTTTCGATCCTGGATTTACCCAAATGCTTATTTCAGTGAGATAAGCACTTCAGAAGACCAAAATCTAAACTTCACCAAACCACTCAACTTTTGTTGCTGCGTTCACTGAATTGCTTATTTCAGTGAGATAAGCACTTCAGAAGTCCAAAATCACATCTTCACCAAACCATAAAACTTATGAAGCTGGGTTCACTGAAGAGCGCATTTCATTCATATAAGTACTTCAGAAGGCCAAAATCACAACTTCACAAAACCACACATATTTCGATGCTGAGTCACTGAAGTGTTTATTTCAACGAGATAAGTTCTTCAGAAGGCCAAAATCTAAACTTCACTAAACGACTCAACTTTTGATGCTGATTTCACTGAAATGCTTCTTTCACTCACATATGCACATCAGAAGGCCAAAATCTAAACTTCATCAAACCACCCAACTTTCGATCCTGGATTTACCCAAATGCTTATTTTAGTGACAGAAGCACTTCAGTTGACCAAAATCTAAACTTCACCAAACCACTCAACTTTCGATGCTGGGCTCACTGCTGTGAATATTTCAGCGAGATAAGCACTTCAGAATGCCAAATTCCCAACCTCACCAAACGACTCAACTTTTGATGCTGGTTTCACTGAAATGCTTCTATCAGTCAGTTGAGCACTTCAGAAGGCCAAAATCTCAACTTCATCAAACCACCCAAATTTCGATCCTTGATTTACGCAAATGCTTATTTTCGTGAGAAAAGCACTTCAGAAGACCAAAATCTAAACTTCACCAAACCACTCAACTTTCGATGCTGGGTTCACTGAAGTGCTTATTTCAGAGAGATAAGCACTTCACTAAAACAAAATCCCAACCTCACCAACGACTCCATTTTTGATGCTGATTTCACTGAAATGCTTCTTTCAAGTCAGATATGCACATCAGAAGGCCAAAATGTCATCTTCACCAAACCACCCAACTTTCGACCCTGGATTGACACAAATGTTTATTTCAGTGAGATAAGCACTTCAGAAGACCAAAATCTAAACTTCACCAAACCACTCAACTTTCGATGCTGTGTTCACTGAAACGCTTATTTCAGTGTGATTTGCACTTCAGAAGACCAAAATCTAAACTTCACCAAACCACTCAACTTTCGATGCTGTGTTCACTGAAACGCTTATTTCAGTGTGATTTGCACTTCAGAAGACCAAAATCGAAACTTCACCAAACCAATCAACTTTTGATGCTGCGTTCATAGAAGTGCTTGTTTCAGTGAGATAAGCACTTCAGATGGCCAAAATCTAAACTTCACAAAACGACTCAACTTTTGATGCTGATTTCACTGAAATGCTTCTTTCAGTCAGATATGCACTTCAGAAGAACAAAATCTAAACTTCACCAAACCAAAAAACTTATGATGCTGGGTTCACTGAATTGCTTATTTCAGTGAGATAAGCACTTCAGAAGTCCAAAATCACATCTTCAACAAACCAAAAAACTTATGATGCTGGGTTCTTTGAAGAGCGTATTTCATTCAGATAAGCACTTCAGAAGGCCAAAATCACAACTTCACAAAACCAAACATCTTTCGATGCTCAGTTCACTGAAGTGCTTATTTCAGCGAGATCAGCACTTCAGAATGCCAAAATCCCAACCTCACCAAACGACTCAAATTTTGATGCTCGTTTCACTGAGTTGCTTATTTCAGTCAGATAAGCACTTCAGAAGGCCAAAATCTAAACTTCACTAAACGACTCAACTTTTGATGCTGATTTCACTGAAATGCTTCTTTCATTCAGATATGCACTTCAGAAGACCAAAATCTAAACTTCACCAAACCACCCAACTTTCGATCCTGGATTTACCCAAATGCTTATTTTAGTGAGAGAAGCACTTCAGAAAACCAAAATCTAAACTTCACAAAACCACTCAACTTTCGATGCTGGGTTCACTGAAGTGCTTATTTCAGAGAGATAAGCATTTCACTACGCCAAGATCCCAACCTCGCCAAAAGACTCCACTTTTGATGCTGATTTCACTGAAATGCTTCTTTCAGTCAGATATGCACTTCAGAAGGCCAAAATCTAAACTTCACCAAACCACCCAATTTTCGATCCCGGATTTACACAAATGCTTATTTCAGTGAAATAAGCAACTCAGAAGGTCTAAATCTCAACTTCACAAAACCACTCATCTTTCGATGCTGGGCTCACTGCAGTGCTTATTTTAGCGATATAAGCACTTCAGAATGCCAAATTCCAACCTCACCAAACGACTCAACTTTTGATGCAGGTTTCACTGAAATGCTTCTTTCAGTCAGTTGAGCACTTCAGAAGGCCAAAATCTCAACTTCACAAAACCACCCAAATTTCGATGTTGGATTTACCCAAATGCTTATTTCAGTGAGACAAGCACTTCAGAAGACCTAAATCTAAACTTCACCAAACCACTCAACTTTCGATGCTGGGTTCACTGAAGAGGTTATTTCAGTCAGATAAGCACTTCAGAAGGCAAAAATCTAAACTTCACAAAACCACACATCTTTTGATGCTGAGTTCACTGAAGTGCTTATTTCAGCGAGATAAGCACTTCAGAAGACCAAAATCTAAACTTCACCAAACCATTCAACTTTTGATGCTGGTTTCACTGAAGTGCTTATTTCAGTCAGATAAGCACTTCAGAAGGCCAAAATCTAAACTTCACTAAACGACTCAACTTTTGATGCTGACTTCACTGAAATGCTTCTTTCAGTCAGATATGCACATCAGAAAGCCATAATCTAAACTTCACCAAACGACCCAACTTTCGATCCTGGATTTACCCAAATGCTTATTTTAGTGAGAGAAGCACTTCAGAAGACCAAAATCTAAACTTCACCAAACCAATCAACTTTCAATGCTGCGTTCACTGAAGTGCTTCTTTCAGAGAGATAAGCACTTCACTACGCCAAAATCCCAACCTCACCAAACGACTCCACTTTTCATGCTGATTTCACTGAAATGCTTCTTTCAGTCAGATATGCACATCAGAAGGCCAAAATGTCAACTTCACTAAACCACCCAACTTTCGATCCTGGATTTACACAAATGTTTATTTCAGAGAGATAAGCACTTCAGAAGGCCAAAATCTAAACTTCTCCAAACCACGCAACTTTCGATGCTGGGTTCACTGAAGTTCTTATTTCAGTGAGATTTGCACTTCAGAAGACCAAAATCGAAACTTCACCAAACCAATCAACTTTTTATGCTGCGTTCATAGAAGTGCTTATTTCAGTGAGATAAGCACTTCAGAAGGCCAAAATCTAAACTTCACAAAACGACTCAACTTTTGATGCTGATTTCACTGAAATGCTTCTTTCAGACAGATATGCACTTCAGAAGGCCAAAATCTAAACTTCACCAAACCACCCAATTTTCGATCCTGGATTTACACAAATGCTTATTTCATTGACATAAGCAACTCAGAATGCCTAAATCTCAACTTCACAAAACCACTCATCGTTCGATGCTGGGCTCACTGCAGTGCTTATTTCAGCGAGTTAAGCACTTCAGAATGCCAAATTCCCAACCTCAACAAACGACTCAACTTTTGATGCTGGTTTCACTGAAATGCTTCTTTCAGTCAGTTGAGCACTTCAGAAGGCCAAAATCTCAACTTCACAAAAACACCCAAATTTCGATCCTGGATTTACCCAAATGCTTATTTCAGTGAGATAATCACTTCAGAAGACCTAAATCTAAACTTCACCAAAACACTCAACTTTCGATGCTGGGTTCATTGAAGAGGTTATTTCAGTCAGATAAGCACTTCAGAAGGCCAAAATCACAACATCACAAAACCACACATCTTTTGATGCTGAGTTCACTGAAGTGCTTATTTCAGCGAGATAAGCACTTCAAAAGACCAAAATCAAAACTTCACTAAACCATTCAACTTTTGATGCTGATTTCACTGAAGTGCTTATTTCAGTGAGATAAGCACTTCAGAATACCAAAATCTAAACTTCTCTAAACGACTCAACTTTTGATGCTGATTTCACTGAAATGCTTCTTACAGTCAGATATGCACATCAGAAGGCCAAAATCTCAACTTCACCAAACCACCCAACTTTCGATCCTGGATTTACCCAAATGCTTATTTCAGTGAGATAAGCACTTCAGAAGACCAAAATCTAAACTTCACCAAACCACTCAACTTTTGTTGCTGCGTTCACTGAATTGCTTATTTCAGTGAGATAAGCACTTCAGAAGTCCAAAATCACATCTTCACCAAACCATAAAACTTATGAAGCTGGGTTCACTGAAGAGCGCATTTCATTCAGATAAGTACTTCAGAAGGCCAAAATCACAACTTCACAAAACCACACATCTTTCGATGCTGAGTTCACTGAAGTGTTTATTTCAACGAGATAAGTACTTCAGAAGGCCAAAATCTAAACTTCACGAAACGACTCCACTTTTGATGCTGATTTCACTGAAAAGCTTCTTTCAGTCAGATATGCACATCAGAAGGCCAAAATCTCAACTTCACCAAACCACCCAACTTTCGATCCTGGATTTACACAAATGTTTATTTCAGTGAGATAAGCACTTCAGAAGACCAAAATCTAAACTTCACCAAACCACTCAACTTTCGACGCTGGGTTCACTGAAGTGCTTATTTCAGTGAGATAAGCACTTCAGAAGACCTAAATCTAAACTTCACCAAACCACTCAACTTTCGATGCTGGGTTCACTGAAGAGGTTATTTCAGTCAGATAAGCACTTCAGAAGGCAAAAATCTAAACTTCACAAAACCACACATCTTTTGATGCTGAGTTCACTGAAGTGCTTATTTCAACGAGATAAGCACTTCAGAAGACCAAAATCAAACTTCACCAAACCATTCAACTTTTGATGCTGGTTTCACTGAAGTGCTTATTTCAGCGACAGAAGCACTTCAGAATGCCAAAATCCCAACTTCACCAAACGACTCAACTTTTGATGCTGGTTTCACTGAAGTGCTTCTTTCAGTCAGATAAGCACTTCAGAAGGCCAAAATCTAAACTTCACCAAACCACCCAATTTTCGGTCCTGGATTTACACAAATGCTTATTTCAGTGAGATAAGCACTTCAGAAGGCCAAAATCTCAACTTCACAAAAACACTCATCTTTCGATGCTGGGCTCACTGCAGTGAATATTTCAGCGAGATTAGCACTTCAGAATGCCAAATTCCCAACCTCACCAAACGACTCAACTTTTGATGCTGGTTTCACTGAAATGCTTCTTTCAGTCAGTTGAGCACTTCAGAAGGTCAAAATCTCAACTTCATCAAACCACCCAAATTTCGATCCTGGATTTACCCAAATGCTTATTTTCGTGAGAGAAGCACTTCAGAAGACCAAAATCTAAACTTCACCAAACCACTCAACTTTCGATGCTGGGTTCACTGAAGTGCTTATTTCAGAGAGATAAGAACTTCACTACGCCAAAATCCCAACCTCACCAACGACTCCACTTTTGATGCTGATTTCACTGAAATGCTTCTTTCAAGTCAGATATGCACATCAGAAGGCCAAAATGTCATCTTCACCAAACCACCCAACTTTCGATCCTGGATTGACACAAATGTTTATTTCAGTGAGATAAGCACTTCAGAAGACCAAAATCTAAACTTCACCAAACCACTCAACTTTCGATGCTGGGTTCACTGAAGTGCTTATTTCAGTGTGATTTGCACTTCAGAAGACCAAAATCGAAACTTCACCAAACCAATCAACTTTTGATGCTGCGTTCATAGAAGTGCTTGTTTCAGTGAGATAAGCACTTCAGATGGCCAAAATCTAAACTTCACAAAACGACTCAACTTTTGATGCTGATTTCACTGAAATGCTTCTTTCAGTCAGATATGCACTTCAGAAGAACAAAATCTAAACTTCACCAAACCAAAAAACTTATGATGCTGGGTTCACTGAATTGCTTATTTCAGTGAGATTAGCACTTCAGAAGTCCAAAATCACATCTTCAACAAACCAAAAAACTTATGATGCTGGGTTCTTTGAAGAGCGTATTTCATTCAGATAAGCACTTCAGAAGGCCAAAATCACAACTTCACAAAACCAAACATCTTTCGATGCTCAGTTCACTGAAGTGCTTATTTCTGCGAGATCAGCACTTCAGAATGCCAAAATCCCAACCTCACCAAACGACTCAACTTTTGATGCTCGTTTCACTGAATTGCTTATTTCAGTCAGATAAGCACTTCAGAAGGCCAAAATCTAAACTTCACTAAACGACTCAACTTTTGATGCTGATTTCACTGAAATGCTTCTTTCATTCAGATATGCACATCAGAAGGCCAAAATCTAAACTTCACCAAACCACCCAACTTTCGATCCTGGATTTACCCAAATGCTTATTTTAGTGAGAGAAGCACTTCAGAAGACCAAAATCTAAACTTCACCAAACCACTCAACTTTCGATGCTGGATTCACTGAAGTGCTTATTTCAGAGAGATAAGCATTTCACTACGCCAATATCCCAACCTCACCAAACGACTCCACTTTTGATGCTGATTTTACTGAAATGCTTCTTTCAATCAGATATGCACATCAGAAGGCAAAAATCTCAACTTCACCAAACCACCCAACTTTCGATCCTGGATTTACACAAATGTTTATTTCAGTGAGATAAGCACTTCAGAAGACCAAAATCTAAACTTCACCAAACCACTCAACTTTCGACGCTGGGTTCACTGAAGTGCTTATTTCAGTGAGATAAGCACTTCAGAAGACCAAAATCTAAACTTCACCAAACCACTCAACTTTTGTTGCTGCGTTCACTGAATTGCTTATTTCAGTGAGATAAGCACTTCAGAAGTCCAAAATCACATCCTCACCAAACCATAAAACTTATGAAGCTAAGTTCACTGAAGAGCGCATTTCATTCAGATAAGTACTTCAGAAGGCCAAAATCACAACTTCACAAAACCACACATCTTTCGATGCTGAGTTCACTGAAGTGTTTATTTCAACGAGATAAGTACTTCAGAAGGCCAAAATCTAAACTTCACGAAACGACTCCACTTTTGATGCTGATTTCACTGAAAAGCTTCTTTCAGTCAGATATGCACATCAGAAGGCCAAAATCTCAACTTCACCAAACCACCCAACTTTCGATCCTGGATTTACTCAAATGCTTATTTCAGTGAGATAAGCACTTCAGAAGGCCAAAATCTCAACTTCACAAAAACACTCATCTTTCGATGCTGGGCTCACTGCTGTGAATATTTCATCGAGATAAGCACTTCAGAATGCCAAATTCCCAACCTCACCAAACGACTCAACTTTTGATGCTGGTTTCACTAAAATGCTTCTTTCAGTCAGTTGAGCACTTCAGAAGGCCAAAATCTCAACTTCATCAAACCACCCAAATTTCGATCCTGGATTTACGCAAATGCTTATTTTCGTGAGAGAAGCACTTCAGAAGACCAAAATCTAAACTTCACCAAACCACTCAACTTTCGATGCTGGGTTCACTGAAGTGCTTATTTCAGAGAGATAAGCACTTCACTAAAACAAAATCCCAACCTCACCAACGACTCCACTTTTGATGCTGATTTCACTGAAATGCTTCTTTCAAGTCAGATATGCACATCAGAAGGCCAAAATGTCATCTTCACCAAACCACCCAACTTTCGACCCTGGATTGACACAAATGTTTATTTCAGAGAGATAAGCACTTCAGAAGACCAAAATCTAAACTTCACCAAACCACTCAACTTTCGATGCTGTGTTCACTGAAACGCTTATTTCAGTGTGATTTGCACTTCAGAAGACCAAAATCTAAACTTCACCAAACCACTCAACTTTCGATGCTGTGTTCACTGAAACGCTTATTTCAGTGTGATTTGCACTTCAGAAGACCAAAATCGAAACTTCACCAAACCAATCAACTTTTGATGCTGCGTTCATAGAAGTGCTTGTTTCAGTGAGATAAGCACTTCAGATGGCCAAAATCTAAACTTCACAAAACGACTCAACTTTTGATGCTGATTTCACTGAAATGCTTCTTTCAGTAAGATATGCACTTCAGAAGAACAAAATCTAAACTTCACCAAACCAAAAAACTTATGATGCTGGGTTCACTGAATTGCTTATTTCAGTGAGATAAGCACTTCAGAAGTCCAAAATCACATCTTCAACAAACCAAAAAACTTATGATGCTGGGTTCTTTGAAGAGCGTATTTCATTCAGATAAGCACTTCAGAAGGCCAAAATCACAACTTCACAAAACCAAACATCTTTCGATGCTCAGTTCACTGAAATGCTTATTTCTGCGAGATCAGCACTTCAGAATGCCAAAATCCCAACCTCACCAAACGACTCAAATTTTGATGCTCGTTTCACTGAATTGCTTATTTCAGTCAGATAAGCACTTCAGAAGGCCAAAATCTAAACTTCACTAAACGACTCAACTTTTGATGCTGATTTCACTGAAATGCTTCTTTCATTCAGATATGCACATCAGAAGGCCAAAATCTAAACTTCACCAAACCACCCAACTTTCGATCCTGGATTTACCCAAATGCTTATTTTAGTGAGAGAAGCACTTCAGAAAACCAAAATCTAAACTTCACCAAACCACTCAACTTTCGATGCTGGGTTCACTGAAGTGCTTATTTCAGAGAGATAAGCATTTCACTACGCAAATATCCCAACCTCGCCAAAAGACTCCACTTTTGATGCTGATTTCACTGAAATGCTTCTTTCAGTCAGATATGCACTTCAGAAGGCCAAAATCTAAACTTCACCAAACCACCCAATTTTCGATCCCGGATTTACACAAATGCTTATTTCAGTGAAATAAGCAACTCAGAAGGTCTAAATCTCAACTTCACAAAACCACTCATCTTTCGATGCTGGGCTCACTGCAGTGCTTATTTTAGCGATATAAGCACTTCAGAATGCCAAATTCCAACCTCACCAAACGACTCAACCTTTGATGCAGGTTTCACTGAAATGCTTCTTTCAGTCAGTTGAGCACTTCAGAAGGCAAAAATCTCAACTTCACAAAACCACCCAAATTTCGATCCTGGATTTACCCAAATGCTTATTTCAGTGAGACAAGCACTTCAGAAGACCTAAATCTAAACTTCACCAAACCACTCAACTTTCGATGCTGAGTTCACTGAAGAGGTTATTTCAGTCAGATAAGCACTTCAGAAGGCAAAAATCTAAACTTCACAAAACCACACATCTTTTGATGCTGAGTTCACTGAAGTGCTTATTTCAGCGAGATAAGCACTTCAGAAGGCCAAAATCTAAACTTCACTAAACGACTCAACATTTGATGCTGATTTCACTGAAATGCTTCTTTCAGTCAGATATGCACATCAGAAAGCCATAATCTAAACTTCACCAAACGACCCAACTTTCGATCCTGGATTTACCCAAATGCTTATTTTAGTGAGAGAAGCACTTCAGAAGACCAAAATCTAAACTTCACCAAACCAATCAACTTTCGATGCTGCGTTCACTGAAGTGCTTCTTTCATAGAGATAAGCACTTCACTACGCCAAAATCCCAACCTCACCAAACGACTCCACTTTTCATGCTGATTTCACTGAAATGCTTCTTTCAGTCAGATATGCACATCAGAAGGCCAAAATGTCAACTTCACTAAACCACCCAACTTTCGATCCTGGATTTACACAAATGTTTATTTCAGAGAGATAAGCACTTCAGAAGACCAAAATCAAACTTCTCCAAACCACGCAACTTTCGATGCTGGGTTCACTGAAGTTCTTATTTCAGTGAGATTTGCACTTCAGAAGACCAAAATCGAAACTTCACCAAACCAATCAACTTTTGATGCTGCGTTCATAGAAGTGCTTATTTCAGTGAGATCAGCACTTCAGAAGGCCAAAATCTAAACTTCACAAAACGACTCAACTTTTGATGCTGATTTCACTGAAATGCTTCTTTCAGACAGATATGCACTTCAGAAGGCCAAAATCTAAACTTCACCAAACCACCCAATTTACGATCCTGGATTTACACAAATGCTTATTTCATTGACATAAGCAACTCAGAATGCCTAAATCTCAACTTCATAAAACCACTCATCTTTCGATGCTGGGCTCACTGCAGTGCTATTTTCAGCGAGATAAGCACTTCAGAATGCCAAATTCCCAACCTCAACAAACGACTCAACTTTTGATGCTGGTTTCACTGAAATGCTTCTTTCAGTCAGTTGAGCACTTCAGAAGGCCCAAATCTCAACTTCACAAAAACACCCAAATCTCGATCCTGGATTTACCCAAATGCTTATTTCAGTGAGATAATCACTTCAGAAGACCTAAATCTAAACTTCACCAAAACACTCAACTTTCGATGCTGGGTTCATTGAAGAGGTTATTTCAGTCAGATAAGCACTTCAGAAGGCCAAAATCTAAACTTCACTAAACGACTCAACTTTTGATGCTGATTTCACTGAAATGCTTCTTTCATTCCGATATGCACATCAGAAGGCCAAAATCTAAACTTCACCAAACCACCCAACTTTCGTTCCTGGATTTACCCAATTGCTTATTTTAGTGAGAGAAGCACTTCAGAAAACCAAAATCTAAACTTCACCAAACCACTCAACTTTCGATGCTGGGTTCACTGAAGTGCTTATTTCATAGAGATAAGCATTTCACTACGCAAATATCCCAACCTCGCCAAAAGACTCCACATTTGATGCTGATTTCACTGAAATGCTTCTTTCAGTCAGATATGCACTTCAGAAGGCCAAAATCTAAACTTCACCAAACCACCCAATTTTCGATCCCGGATTTACACAAATGCTTATTTCAGTGAAATAAGCAACTCAGAAGGTCTAAATCTCAACTTCACAAAACCACTCATCTTTCGATGCTGGGCTCACTGCAGTGCTTATTTTAGCGATATAAGCACTTTCAGAATGCCAAATTCCAACCTCACCAAACGACTCAACTTTTGATGCAGGTTTCACTGAAATGCTTCTTTCAGTCAGTTGAGCACTTCAGAAGGCCAAAATCTCAACTTCACAAAACCACCCAAATTTCGATCCTGGATTTACCCAAATGCTTATTTCAGTGAGACAAGCACTTGAGAAGACCTAAATCTAAACTTCACCAAACCACTCAACTTTCGATGCTGGGTTCACTGAAGAGGTTATTTCAGTCAGATAAGCACTTCAGAAGGCAAAAATCTAAACTTCACAAAACCACACATCTTTTGATGCTGAGTTCACTGAAGTGCTTATTTCAGCGAGATAAGCACTTCAGGAGAGCAAAATCTAAACTTCACCAAACCATTCAACTTTTGATGCTGGTTTCACTGAAGAGCTTATTTCAGTCAGATAAGCACTTCAGAAGGCCAAAATCTAAACTTCACTAAACGACTCAACTTTTGATGCTGATTTCACTGAAATGCTTCTTTCAGTCAGATATGCACATCAGAAAGCCATAATCTAAACTTCACCAAACGAACCAACTTTCGATCCTGTATTTACCCAAATGCTTATTTTAGAGAGAGAAGCACTTCAGAAGACCAAAATCTAAACTTCACCAAACCAATCAACTTTCGATGCTGCGTTCACTGAAGTGCTTCTTTCAGAGAGATAAGCACTTCACTACGCCAAAATCCCAACCTCACCAAACGACTCCACTTTTCATGCTGATTTCACTGAAATGCTTCTTTCAGTCAGATATGCAGATCAGAAGGCCAAAATGTCAACTTCACTAAACCACCCAACTTTCGATCCTGGATTTACACAAATGTTTATTTCAGAGAGATAAGCACTTCAGAAGACCAAAATCTAAACTTCTCCAAACCACGCAACTTCCGATGCTGGGTTCACTGAAGTTCTTATTTCAGTGAGATTTGCACTTCAGAAGACCAAAATCGAAACTTCACCAAACCAATCAACTTTTGATGCTGCGTTCATAGAAGTGCTTATTTCAGTGAGATAAGCACTTCAGAAGGCCAAAATCTAAACTTCACAAAACGACTCAACTTTTGATGCTGATTTCACTGAAATGCTTCTTTCAGACAGATATGCACTTCAGAAGGCCAAAATCTAAACTTCACCAAACCACCCAATTTTCGATCCTGGATTTACACAAATGCTTATTTCATTGACATAAGCAACTCAGAATGCCTAAATCTCAACTTCACAAAACCACTCATCTTTCGATGCTGGGCTCACTGCAGTGCTTATTTCAGCGAGAATTTCACTTCAGAATGCCAAATTCCCAACCTCAACAAACGACTCAACTTTTGATGCTGGTTTCACTGAAATGCTTCTTTCAGTCAGTTGAGCACTTCAGAAGGCCAAAATCAAAACTTCACAAAAACACCCAAATTTCGATCCTGGATTTACCCAAATGCTTATTTCAGTGAGATAATCACTTCAGAAGACCTAAATCTAAACTTCACCAAAACACTCAACTTTCGATGCTGGGTTCACTGAAGAGGTTATTTCAGTCAGATAAGCACTTCAGAAGGCCAAAATCACATCATCACAAAACCACACATCTTTTGATGCTGAGTTCACTGAAGTGCTTATTTCAGCGAGATAAGCACTTCAGAAGACCAAAATCAAAACTTCACTAAACCATTCAACTTTTGATGCTGATTTCACTGAAGTGCTTATTTCAGTGAGATAAGCACTTCAGAATACCAAAATCAAAACTTCTCTAAACGACTCAACTTTTGATGCTGATTTCACTGAAATGCTTCTGACAGTCAGATATGCACATCAGAAGGCCAAAATCTCAACTTCACCAAACCACCCAACTTTCGATCCTGGATTTACCCAAATGCTTATTTCAGTGAGATAAGCACTTCAGAAGACCAAAATCTAAAGTTCACCAAACCACTCAACTTTTGTTGCTGCGTTCACTGAATTGCTTATTTCAGTGAGATAAGCACTTCAGAAGACCTAAATCTAAACTTCACCAAACCACTCAACTTTTGATGCTGGGTTCACTGAAGAGGTTATTTCTGTCAGATAAGCACTTCAGAAGGCAAAAATCTAAACTTCACAAAACCACACATCTTTTGATGCTGAGTTCACTGACGTGCTTATTTCAACGAGATCAGCACTTCAGAAGACCAAAATCAAACTTCACCAAACCATTCAACTTTTGATGCTGGTTTCACTGAAGTGCTTATTTCAGCGACAGAAGCACTTCAGAATGCCAAAATCCCAACTTCACCAAACGACTCAACTTTTGATGCTGGTTTCACTGAAGTGCTTCTTTCAGTCAGATAAGCACTTCAGAAGGCCAAAATCTAAACTTCACCAAACCACTCAATTTTCGATCCTGGATTTACACAAATGCTTATTTCAGTGAGATAAGCACTTCAGAAGGCCAAAATCTCAACTTCACAAAAACACTCATCTTTCGATGCTGGGCTCACTGCAGTGAATATTTCAGCGAGATAAGCACTTCAGAATGCCAAATTCCCAACCTCACCAAACGACTCAACTTTTCATGCTGGTTTCACTGAAATGCTTCTTTCAGTCAGTTGAGCACTTCAGAAGGTCAAAATCTCAACTTCATCAAACCACCCAAATTTCGATCCTGGATTTACCCAAATGCTTATTTTCGTGAGAGAAGCACTTCAGAAGACCAAAATCTAAACTTCACCAAACCACTCAACTTTCGATGCTGGGTTCACTGAAGTGCTTATTTCAGAGAGATAAGAACTTCACTACGCCAAAATCCCAACCTCACCAACGACTCCACTTTTGATGCTGATTTCACTGAAATGCTTCTTTCAAGTCAGATATGCACATCAGAAGGCCAAAATGTCATCTTCACCAAACCACCCAACTTTCGACCCTGGATTGACACAAATGTTTATTTCAGTGAGATAAGCACTTCAGAAGACCAAAATCTAAACTTCACCAATCCACTCAACTTTCGATGCTGGGTTCACTGAAACGCTTATTTCAGTGTGATTTGCACTTCAGAAGACCAAAATCTAAACTTCACCAAACCACTCAACTTTCGATGCTGTGTTCACTGAAACGCTTATTTCAGTGTGATTTGCACTTCAGAAGACCAAAATCGAAACTTCACCAAACCAATCAACTTTTGATGCTGCGTTCATAGAAGTGCTTGTTTCAGTGAGATAAGCACTTCAGATGGCCAAAATCTAAACTTCACAAAACGACTCAACTTTTGATGCTGATTTCACTGAAATGCTTCTTTCAGTCAGATATGCACTTCAGAAGAACAAAATCTAAACTTCACCAAACCAAAAAACTTATGATGCTGGGTTCACTGAATTGCTTATTTCAGTGAGATAAGCACTTCAGAAGTCCAAAATCACATCTTCAACAAACCAAAAAACTTATGATGCTGGGTTCTTTGAAGAGCGTATTTCATTCAGATAAGCACTTCAGAAGGCCAAAATCACAACTTCACAAAACCAAACATCTTTCGATGCTCAGTTCACTGAAGTGCTTATTTCAGCGAGATCAGCACTTCAGAATGCCAAAATCCCAACCTCACCAAACGACTCAAATTTTGATGCTCGTTTCACTGAATTGCTTATTTCAGTCAGATAAGCACTTCAGAAGGCCAAAATCTAAACTTCACTAAACGACTCAACTTTTGATGCTGATTTCACTGAAATGCTTCTTTCATTCAGATATGCACTTCAGAAGACCAAAATCTAAACTTCACCAAACCACCCAACTTTCGATCCTGGATTTACCCAAATGCTTATTTTAGTGAGAGAAGCACTTCAGAAAACCAGAATCTAAACTTCACAAAACCACTCAACTTTCGATGCTGGGTTCACTGAAGTGCTTATTTCAGAGAGATAAGCATTTCACTACGCCAAGATCCCAACCTCGCCAAAAGACTCCACTTTTGATGCTGATTTCACTGAAATGCTTCTTTCAGTCAGATATGCACTTCAGAAGGCCAAAATCTAAACTTCACCAAACCACCCAATTTTCGATCCCGGATTTACACAAATGCTTATTTCAGTGAAATAAGCAACTCAGAAGGTCTAAATCTCAACTTCACAAAACCACTCATCTTTCGATGCTGGGCTCACTGCAGTGCTTATTTTAGCGATATAAGCACTTCAGAATGCCAAATTCCAACCTCACCAAACGACTCAACTTTTGATGCAGGTTTCACTGAAATGCTTCTTTCAGTCAGTTGAGCACTTCAGAAGGCCAAAATCTCAACTTCACAAAACCACCCAAATTTCGATGTTGGATTTACCCAAATGCTTATTTCAGTGAGACAAGCACTTCAGAAGACCTAAATCTAAACTTCACCAAACCACTCAACTTTCGATGCTGGGTTCACTGAAGAGGTTATTTCAGTCAGATAAGCACTTCAGAAGGCAAAAATCTAAACTTCACAAAACCACACATCTTTTGATGCTGAGTTCACTGAAGTGCTTATTTCAGCGAGATAAGCACTTCAGAAGACCAAAATCTAAACTTCACCAAACCATTCAACTTTTGATGCTGGTTTCACTGAAGTGCTTATTTCAGTCAGATAAGCACTTCAGAAGGCCAAAATCTAAACTTCACTAAACGACTCAACTTTTGATGCTGACTTCACTGAAATGCTTCTTTCAGTCAGATATGCACATCAGAAAGCCATAATCTAAACTTCACCAAACGACCCAACTTTCGATCCTGGATTTACCCAAATGCTTATTTTAGTGAGAGAAGCACTTCAGAAGACCAAAATCTAAACTTCACCAAACCAATCAACTTTCGATGCTGCGTTCACTGAAGTGCTTCTTTCAGAGAGATAAGCACTTCACTACGCCAAAATCCCAACCTCACCAAACGACTCCACTTTTCATGCTGATTTCACTGAAATGCTTCTTTCAGTCAGATATGCACATCAGAAGGCCAAAATGTCAACTTCACTAAACCACCCAACTTTCGATCCTGGATTTACACAAATGTTTATTTCAGAGAGATAAGCACTTCAGAAGACCAAAATCTAAACTTCTCCAAACCACTCAACTTTCGATGCTGGGTTCACTGAAGTTCTTATTTCAGTGAGATTTGCACTTCAGAAGACCAAAATCGAAACTTCACCAAACCAATCAACTTTTGATGCTGCGTTCATAGAAGTGCTTATTTCAGTGAGATAAGCACTTCAGAAGGCCAAAATCTAAACTTCACAAAACGACTCAACTTTTGATGCTGATTTCACTGAAATGCTTCTTTCAGACAGATATGCACTTCAGAAGGCCAAAATCTAAACTTCACCAAACCACCCAATTTTCGATCCTGGATTTACACAAATGCTTATTTCAGTGACATAAGCAACTCAGAATGCCTAAATCTCAACTTCACAAAACCACTCATCTTTCGATGCTGGGCTCACTGCAGTGCTTATTTCAGCGAGATAAGCACTTCAGAATGCCAAATTCCCAACCTCAACAAACGACTCAACTTTTGATGCTGGTTTCACTGAAATGCTTCTTTCAGTCAGTTGAGCACTTCAGAAGGCCAAAATCTCAACTCCACAAAAACACCCAAATTTCGATCCTGGATTTACCCAAATGCTTATTTCAGTGAGATAATCACTTCAGAAGACCTAAATCTAAACTTCACCAAAACACTCAACTTTCGATGCTGGGTTCATTGAAGAGGTTATTTCAGTCAGATAAGCACTTCAGAAGGCCAAAATCACAACATCACAAAACCACACATCTTTTGATGCTGAGTTCACTGAAGTGCTTATTTCAGCGAGATAAGCACTTCAGAAGACCAAAATCAAAACTTCACTAAACCATTCAACTTTTGATGCTGATTTCACTGAAGTGCTTATTTCAGTGAGATAAGTACTTCAGAAGTCCAAAATCACATCTTCACCAAACCATAAAACTTATGAAGCTGTGTTCACTGAAGAGCGCATTTCATTCAGATAAGCACTTCAGAAGGCCAAAATCACAACTTCACAAAACCACACATCTTTCGATGCTGAGTTCACTGAAGTGTTTATTTCAACGAGATAAGTACTTCAGAAGGCCAAAATCTAAACTTCACGAAACGACTCAACTTTTGATGCTGATTTCACTGAAAAGCTTCTTTCAGTCAGATATGCACATCAGAAGGCCAAAATCTCAACTTCACCAAACCACCCAACTTTCGATCCTGGATTTACACAAATGTTTATTTCAGTGAGATAAGCACTTCAGAAGACCAAAATCTAAACTTCACCAAACCACTCAACTTTCGACGCTGGGTTCACTGAAGTGCTTATTTCAGTGAGATAAGCACTTCAGAAGACCTAAATCTAAACTTCACCAAACCACTCAACTTTTGATGCTGGGTTCACTGAAGAGGTTATTTCAGTCAGATAAGCACTTCAGAAGGCAAAAATCTAAACTTCACAAAACCACACATCTTTTGATGCTGAGTTCACTGAAGTGCTTATTTCAACGAGATCAGCACTTCAGAAGACCAAAATCAAACTTCACCAAACCATTCAACTTTTGATGCTGGTTTCACTGAAGTGCTTATTTCAGCGACAGAAGCACTTCAGAATGCCAAAATCCCAACTTCACCAAACGACTCAACTTTTGATGCTGGTTTCACTGAAGTGCTTCTTTCAGTCAGATAAGCACTTCAGAAGGCCAAAATCTAAACTTCACCAAACCACTCAATTTTCGATCCTGGATTTACACAAATGCTTATTTCAGTGAGATAAGCACTTCAGAAGGCCAAAATCTCAACTTCACAAAAACACTCATCTTTCGATGCTGGGCTCACTGCAGTGAATATTTCAGCGAGATAAGCACTTCAGAATGCCAAATTCCCAACCTCACCAAACGACTCAACTTTTCATGCTGGTTTCACTGAAATGCTTCTTTCAGTCAGTTGAGCACTTCAGAAGGTCAAAATCTCAACTTCATCAAACCACCCAAATTTCGATCCTGGATTTACCCAAATGCTTATTTTAGTGAGAGAAGCACTTCAGAAGACCAAAATCTAAACTTCACCAAACCAATCAACTTTCGATGCTGCGTTCACTGAAGTGCTTCTTTCAGAGAGATAAGCACTTCACTACGCCAAAATCCCAACCTCACCAAACGACTCCACTTTTCATGCTGATTTCACTGAAATGCTTCTTTCAGTCAGATATGCACATCAGAAGGCCAAAATCTAAACTTCACCAAACCACCCAATTTTCGATCCTGGATTTACACAAATGCTTATTTCAGTGAAATAAGCAACTCAGAAGGTCTAAATCTCAACTTCACAAAACCACTCATCTTTCGATGCTGGGCTCACTGCAGTGCTTATTTTAGCGATATAAGCACTTCAGAATGCCAAATTCCAACCTCACCAAACGACTCAACTTTTGATGCAGGTTTCACTGAAATGCTTCTTTCAGTCAGTTGAGCACTTCAGAAGGCAAAAATCTAAACTTCACAAAACCACACATCTTTTGATGCTGAGTTCACTGAAGTGCTTATTTCAGCGAGATAAGCACTTCAGAAGACCAAAATCTAAACTTCACCAAACCATTCAACTTTTGATGCTGATTTCACTGAAGTGCTTATTTCAGTGAGATAAGCACTTCAGAATACCAAACTCTAAACTTCTCTAAACCACACAACTTTTGATGCTGATTTCACTGAAATGCTTCTTACAGTCAGATATGCACATCAGAAGGCCAAAATCTCAACTTCACCAAACCACCTAACTTTCGATCCTGGATTTACCCAAATGCTTATTTCAGTGAGATAAGCACTTCAGAAGACCAAAATCTAAACTTCACCAAACCACTCAACTTTTGTTGCTGCGTTCACTGAATTGCTTATTTCAGTGAGATAAGCACTTCAGAAGTCCAAAATCACATCTTCACCAAACCATAAAACTTATGAAGCTGGGTTCACTGAAGAGCGCATTTCATTCATATAAGTACTTCAGAAGGCCAAAATCACAACTTCACAAAACCACACATATTTCGATGCTGAGTCACTGAAGTGTTTATTTCAACGAGATAAGTTCTTCAGAAGGCCAAAATCTAAACTTCACTAAACGACTCAACTTTTGATGCTGATTTCACTGAAATGCTTCTTTCACTCACATATGCACATCAGAAGGCCAAAATCTAAACTTCATCAAACCACCCAACTTTCGATCCTGGATTTACCCAAATGCTTATTTTAGTGACAGAAGCACTTCAGTTGACCAAAATCTAAACTTCACCAAACCACTCAACTTTCGATGCTGGGCTCACTGCTGTGAATATTTCAGCGAGATAAGCACTTCAGAATGCCAAATTCCCAACCTCACCAAACGACTCAACTTTTGATGCTGGTTTCACTGAAATGCTTCTATCAGTCAGTTGAGCACTTCAGAAGGCCAAAATCTCAACTTCATCAAACCACCCAAATTTCGATCCTTGATTTACGCAAATGCTTATTTTCGTGAGAAAAGCACTTCAGAAGACCAAAATCTAAACTTCACCAAACCACTCAACTTTCGATGCTGGGTTCACTGAAGTGCTTATTTCAGAGAGATAAGCACTTCACTAAAACAAAATCCCAACCTCACCAACGACTCCATTTTTGATGCTGATTTCACTGAAATGCTTCTTTCAAGTCAGATATGCACATCAGAAGGCCAAAATGTCATCTTCACCAAACCACCCAACTTTCGACCCTGGATTGACACAAATGTTTATTTCAGTGAGATAAGCACTTCAGAAGACCAAAATCTAAACTTCACCAAACCACTCAACTTTCGATGCTGTGTTCACTGAAACGCTTATTTCAGTGTGATTTGCACTTCAGAAGACCAAAATCTAAACTTCACCAAACCACTCAACTTTCGATGCTGTGTTCACTGAAACGCTTATTTCAGTGTGATTTGCACTTCAGAAGACCAAAATCGAAACTTCACCAAACCAATCAACTTTTGATGCTGCGTTCATAGAAGTGCTTGTTTCAGTGAGATAAGCACTTCAGATGGCCAAAATCTAAACTTCACAAAACGACTCAACTTTTGATGCTGATTTCACTGAAATGCTTCTTTCAGTCAGATATGCACTTCAGAAGAACAAAATCTAAACTTCACCAAACCAAAAAACTTATGATGCTGGGTTCACTGAATTGCTTATTTCAGTGAGATAAGCACTTCAGAAGTCCAAAATCACATCTTCAACAAACCAAAAAACTTATGATGCTGGGTTCTTTGAAGAGCGTATTTCATTCAGATAAGCACTTCAGAAGGCCAAAATCACAACTTCACAAAACCAAACATCTTTCGATGCTCAGTTCACTGAAGTGCTTATTTCAGCGAGATCAGCACTTCAGAATGCCAAAATCCCAACCTCACCAAACGACTCAAATTTTGATGCTCGTTTCACTGAGTTGCTTATTTCAGTCAGATAAGCACTTCAGAAGGCCAAAATCTAAACTTCACTAAACGACTCAACTTTTGATGCTGATTTCACTGAAATGCTTCTTTCATTCAGATATGCACTTCAGAAGACCAAAATCTAAACTTCACCAAACCACCCAACTTTCGATCCTGGATTTACCCAAATGCTTATTTTAGTGAGAGAAGCACTTCAGAAAACCAAAATCTAAACTTCACAAAACCACTCAACTTTCGATGCTGGGTTCACTGAAGTGCTTATTTCAGAGAGATAAGCATTTCACTACGCCAAGATCCCAACCTCGCCAAAAGACTCCACTTTTGATGCTGATTTCACTGAAATGCTTCTTTCAGTCAGATATGCACTTCAGAAGGCCAAAATCTAAACTTCACCAAACCACCCAATTTTCGATCCCGGATTTACACAAATGCTTATTTCAGTGAAATAAGCAACTCAGAAGGTCTAAATCTCAACTTCACAAAACCACTCATCTTTCGATGCTGGGCTCACTGCAGTGCTTATTTTAGCGATATAAGCACTTCAGAATGCCAAATTCCAACCTCACCAAACGACTCAACTTTTGATGCAGGTTTCACTGAAATGCTTCTTTCAGTCAGTTGAGCACTTCAGAAGGCCAAAATCTCAACTTCACAAAACCACCCAAATTTCGATGTTGGATTTACCCAAATGCTTATTTCAGTGAGACAAGCACTTCAGAAGACCTAAATCTAAACTTCACCAAACCACTCAACTTTCGATGCTGGGTTCACTGAAGAGGTTATTTCAGTCAGATAAGCACTTCAGAAGGCAAAAATCTAAACTTCACAAAACCACACATCTTTTGATGCTGAGTTCACTGAAGTGCTTATTTCAGCGAGATAAGCACTTCAGAAGACCAAAATCTAAACTTCACCAAACCATTCAACTTTTGATGCTGGTTTCACTGAAGTGCTTATTTCAGTCAGATAAGCACTTCAGAAGGCCAAAATCTAAACTTCACTAAACGACTCAACTTTTGATGCTGACTTCACTGAAATGCTTCTTTCAGTCAGATATGCACATCAGAAAGCCATAATCTAAACTTCACCAAACGACCCAACTTTCGATCCTGGATTTACCCAAATGCTTATTTTAGTGAGAGAAGCACTTCAGAAGACCAAAATCTAAACTTCACCAAACCAATCAACTTTCGATGCTGCGTTCACTGAAGTGCTTCTTTCAGAGAGATAAGCACTTCACTACGCCAAAATCCCAACCTCACCAAACGACTCCACTTTTCATGCTGATTTCACTGAAATGCTTCTTTCAGTCAGATATGCACATCAGAAGGCCAAAATGTCAACTTCACTAAACCACCCAACTTTCGATCCTGGATTTACACAAATGTTTATTTCAGAGAGATAAGCACTTCAGAAGGCCAAAATCTAAACTTCTCCAAACCACGCAACTTTCGATGCTGGGTTCACTGAAGTTCTTATTTCAGTGAGATTTGCACTTCAGAAGACCAAAATCGAAACTTCACCAAACCAATCAACTTTTTATGCTGCGTTCATAGAAGTGCTTATTTCAGTGAGATAAGCACTTCAGAAGGCCAAAATCTAAACTTCACAAAACGACTCAACTTTTGATGCTGATTTCACTGAAATGCTTCTTTCAGACAGATATGCACTTCAGAAGGCCAAAATCTAAACTTCACCAAACCACCCAATTTTCGATCCTGGATTTACACAAATGCTTATTTCATTGACATAAGCAACTCAGAATGCCTAAATCTCAACTTCACAAAACCACTCATCGTTCGATGCTGGGCTCACTGCAGTGCTTATTTCAGCGAGTTAAGCACTTCAGAATGCCAAATTCCCAACCTCAACAAACGACTCAACTTTTGATGCTGGTTTCACTGAAATGCTTCTTTCAGTCAGTTGAGCACTTCAGAAGGCCAAAATCTCAACTTCACAAAAACACCCAAATTTCGATCCTGGATTTACCCAAATGCTTATTTCAGTGAGATAATCACTTCAGAAGACCTAAATCTAAACTTCACCAAAACACTCAACTTTCGATGCTGTGTTCATTGAAGAGGTTATTTCAGTCAGATAAGCACTTCAGAAGGCCAAAATCACAACATCACAAAACCACACATCTTTTGATGCTGAGTTCACTGAAGTGCTTATTTCAGCGAGATAAGCACTTCAGAAGACCAAAATCAAAACTTCACTAAACCATTCAACTTTTGATGCTGATTTCACTGAAGTGCTTATTTCAGTGAGATAAGCACTTCAGAATACCAAAATCTAAACTTCTCTAAACGACTCAACTTTTGATGCTGATTTCACTGAAATGCTTCTTACAGTCAGATATGCACATCAGAAGGCCAAAATCTCAACTTCACCAAACCACCCAACTTTCGATCCTGGATTTACCCAAATGCTTATTTCAGTGAGATAAGCACTTCAGAAGACCAAAATCTAAACTTCACCAAACCACTCAACTTTTGTTGCTGCGTTCACTGAATTGCTTATTTCAGTGAGATAAGCACTTCAGAAGTCCAAAATCACATCTTCACCAAACCATAAAACTTATGAAGCTGGGTTCACTGAAGAGCGCATTTCATTCAGATAAGTACTTCAGAAGGCCAAAATCACAACTTCACAAAACCACACATCTTTCGATGCTGAGTTCACTGAAGTGTTTATTTCAACGAGATAAGTACTTCAGAAGGCCAAAATCTAAACTTCACGAAACGACTCCACTTTTGATGCTGATTTCACTGAAAAGCTTCTTTCAGTCAGATATGCACATCAGAAGGCCAAAATCTCAACTTCACCAAACCACCCAACTTTCGATCCTGGATTTACACAAATGTTTATTTCAGTGAGATAAGCACTTCAGAAGACCAAAATCTAAACTTCACCAAACCACTCAACTTTCGACGCTGGGTTCACTGAAGTGCTTATTTCAGTGAGATAAGCACTTCAGAAGACCTAAATCTAAACTTCACCAAACCACTCAACTTTCGATGCTGGGTTCACTGAAGAGGTTATTTCAGTCAGATAAGCACTTCAGAAGGCAAAAATCTAAACTTCACAAAACCACACATCTTTTGATGCTGAGTTCACTGAAGTGCTTATTTCAACGAGATAAGCACTTCAGAAGACCAAAATCAAACTTCACCAAACCATTCAACTTTTGATGCTGGTTTCACTGAAGTGCTTATTTCAGCGACAGAAGCACTTCAGAATGCCAAAATCCCAACTTCACCAAACGACTCAACTTTTGATGCTGGTTTCACTGAAGTGCTTCTTTCAGTCAGATAAGCACTTCAGAAGGCCAAAATCTAAACTTCACCAAACCACCCAATTTTCGGTCCTGGATTTACACAAATGCTTATTTCAGTGAGATAAGCACTTCAGAAGGCCAAAATCTCAACTTCACAAAAACACTCATCTTTCGATGCTGGGCTCACTGCAGTGAATATTTCAGCGAGATAAGCACTTCAGAATGCCAAATTCCCAACCTCACCAAACGACTCAACTTTTGATGCTGGTTTCACTGAAATGCTTCTTTCAGTCAGTTGAGCACTTCAGAAGGTCAAAATCTCAACTTCATCAAACCACCCAAATTTCGATCCTGGATTTACCCAAATGCTTATTTTCGTGAGAGAAGCACTTCAGAAGACCAAAATCTAAACTTCACCAAACCACTCAACTTTCGATGCTGGGTTCACTGAAGTGCTTATTTCAGAGAGATAAGAACTTCACTACGCCAAAATCCCAACCTCACCAACGACTCCACTTTTGATGCTGATTTCACTGAAATGCTTCTTTCAAGTCAGATATGCACATCAGAAGGCCAAAATGTCATCTTCACCAAACCACCCAACTTTCGATCCTGGATTGACACAAATGTTTATTTCAGTGAGATAAGCACTTCAGAAGACCAAAATCTAAACTTCACCAAACCACTCAACTTTCGATGCTGGGTTCACTGAAGTGCTTATTTCAGTGTGATTTGCACTTCAGAAGACCAAAATCGAAACTTCACCAAACCAATCAACTTTTGATGCTGCGTTCATAGAAGTGCTTGTTTCAGTGAGATAAGCACTTCAGATGGCCAAAATCTAAACTTCACAAAACGACTCAACTTTTGATGCTGATTTCACTGAAATGCTTCTTTCAGTCAGATATGCACTTCAGAAGAACAAAATCTAAACTTCACCAAACCAAAAAACTTATGATGCTGGGTTCACTGAATTGCTTATTTCAGTGAGATTAGCACTTCAGAAGTCCAAAATCACATCTTCAACAAACCAAAAAACTTATGATGCTGGGTTCTTTGAAGAGCGTATTTCATTCAGATAAGCACTTCAGAAGGCCAAAATCACAACTTCACAAAACCAAACATCTTTCGATGCTCAGTTCACTGAAGTGCTTATTTCTGCGAGATCAGCACTTCAGAATGCCAAAATCCCAACCTCACCAAACGACTCAACTTTTGATGCTCGTTTCACTGAATTGCTTATTTCAGTCAGATAAGCACTTCAGAAGGCCAAAATCTAAACTTCACTAAACGACTCAACTTTTGATGCTGATTTCACTGAAATGCTTCTTTCATTCAGATATGCACATCAGAAGGCCAAAATCTAAACTTCACCAAACCACCCAACTTTCGATCCTGGATTTACCCAAATGCTTATTTTAGTGAGAGAAGCACTTCAGAAGACCAAAATCTAAACTTCACCAAACCACTCAACTTTCGATGCTGGATTCACTGAAGTGCTTATTTCAGAGAGATAAGCATTTCACTACGCCAATATCCCAACCTCACCAAACGACTCCACTTTTGATGCTGATTTTACTGAAATGCTTCTTTCAATCAGATATGCACATCAGAAGGCAAAAATCTCAACTTCACCAAACCACCCAACTTTCGATCCTGGATTTACACAAATGTTTATTTCAGTGAGATAAGCACTTCAGAAGACCAAAATCTAAACTTCACCAAACCACTCAACTTTCGACGCTGGGTTCACTGAAGTGCTTATTTCAGTGAGATAAGCACTTCAGAAGACCAAAATCTAAACTTCACCAAACCACTCAACTTTTGTTGCTGCGTTCACTGAATTGCTTATTTCAGTGAGATAAGCACTTCAGAAGTCCAAAATCACATCCTCACCAAACCATAAAACTTATGAAGCTGGGTTCACTGAAGAGCGCATTTCATTCAGATAAGTACTTCAGAAGGCCAAAATCACAACTTCACAAAACCACACATCTTTCGATGCTGAGTTCACTGAAGTGTTTATTTCAACGAGATAAGTACTTCAGAAGGCCAAAATCTAAACTTCACGAAACGACTCCACTTTTGATGCTGATTTCACTGAAAAGCTTCTTTCAGTCAGATATGCACATCAGAAGGCCAAAATCTCAACTTCACCAAACCACCCAACTTTTGATCCTGGATTTACTCAAATGCTTATTTCAGTGAGATAAGCACTTCAGAAGGCCAAAATCTCAACTTCACAAAAACACTCATCTTTCGATGCTGGGCTCACTGCTGTGAATATTTCAGCGAGATAAGCACTTCAGAATGCCAAATTCCCAACCTCACCAAACGACTCAACTTTTGATGCTGGTTTCACTAAAATGCTTCTTTCAGTCAGTTGAGCACTTCAGAAGGCCAAAATCTCAACTTCATCAAACCACCCAAATTTCGATCCTGGATTTACGCAAATGCTTATTTTCGTGAGAGAAGCACTTCAGAAGACCAAAATCTAAACTTCACCAAACCACTCAACTTTCGATGCTGGGTTCACTGAAGTGCTTATTTCAGAGAGATAAGCACTTCACTAAAACAAAATCCCAACCTCACCAACGACTCCACTTTTGATGCTGATTTCACTGAAATGCTTCTTTCAAGTCAGATATGCACATCAGAAGGCCAAAATGTCATCTTCACCAAACCACCCAACTTTCGACCCTGGATTGACACAAATGTTTATTTCAGTGAGATAAGCACTTCAGAAGACCAAAATCTAAACTTCACCAAACCACTCAACTTTCGATGCTGTGTTCACTGAAACGCTTATTTCAGTGTGATTTGCACTTCAGAAGACCAAAATCTAAACTTCACCAAACCACTCAACTTTCGATGCTGTGTTCACTGAAACGCTTATTTCAGTGTGATTTGCACTTCAGAAGACCAAAATCGAAACTTCACCAAACCAATCAACTTTTGATGCTGCGTTCATAGAAGTGCTTGTTTCAGTGAGATAAGCACTTCAGATGGCCAAAATCTAAACTTCACAAAACGACTCAACTTTTGATGCTGATTTCACTGAAATGCTTCTTTCAGTCAGATATGCACTTCAGAAGAACAAAATCTAAACTTCACCAAACCAAAAAACTTATGATGCTGGGTTCACTGAATTGCTTATTTCAGTGAGATAAGCACTTCAGAAGTCCAAAATCACATCTTCAACAAACCAAAAAACTTATGATGCTGGGTTCTTTGAAGAGCGTATTTCATTCAGATAAGCACTTCAGAAGGCCAAAATCACAACTTCACAAAACCAAACATCTTTCGATGCTCAGTTCACTGAAGTGCTTATTTCTGCGAGATCAGCACTTCAGAATGCCAAAATCCCAACCTCACCAAACGACTCAAATTTTGATGCTCGTTTCACTGAATTGCTTATTTCAGTCAGATAAGCACTTCAGAAGGCCAAAATCTAAAGTTCACTAAACGACTCAACTTTTGATGCTGATTTCACTGAAATGCTTCTTTCATTCAGATATGCACATCAGAAGGCCAAAATCTAAACTTCACCAAACCACCCAACTTTCGATCCTGGATTACCCAAATGCTTATTTTAGTGAGAGAAGCACTTCAGAAAACCAAAATCTAAACTTCACAAAACCACTCAACTTTCGATGCTGGGTTCACTGAAGTGCTTATTTCAGAGAGATAAGCATTTCACTACGCAAATATCCCAACCTCGCCAAAAGACTCCACTTTTGATGCTGATTTCACTGAAATGCTTCTTTCAGTCAGATATGCACTTCAGAAGGCCAAAATCTAAACTTCACCAAACCACCCAATTTTCGATCCCGGATTTACACAAATGCTTATTTCAGTGAAATAAGCAACTCAGAAGGTCTAAATCTCAACTTCACAAAACCACTCATCTTTCGATGCTGGGCTCACTGCAGTGCTTATTTTAGCGATATAAGCACTTCAGAATGCCAAATTCCAACCTCACCAAACGACTCAACTTTTGATGCAGGTTTCACTGAAATGCTTCTTTCAGTCAGTTGAGCACTTCAGAAGGCCAAAATCTCAACTTCACAAAACCACCCAAATTTCGATCCTGGATTTACCCAAATGCTTATTTCAGTGAGACAAGCACTTCAGAAGACCTAAATCTAAACTTCACTAAACCACTCAACTTTCGATGCTGGGTTCACTGAAGAGGTTATTTCAGTCAGATAAGCACTTCAGAAGGCAAAAATCTAAACTTCACAAAACCACACATCTTTTGATGCTGAGTTCACTGAAGTGCTTATTTCAGCGAGATAAGCACTTCAGAAGACCAAAATCTAAACTTCACCAAACCATTCAACTTTTGATGCTCGTTTCACTGAATTGCTTATTTCAGTCAGATAAGCACTTCAGAAGGCCAAAATCTAAACTTCACTAAACGACTCAACATTTGATGCTGATTTCACTGAAATGCTTCTTTCAGTCAGATATGCACATCAGAAAGCCATAATCTAAACTTCACCAAACGACCCAACTTTCGATCCTGGATTTACCCAAATGCTTATTTTAGTGAGAGAAGCACTTCAGAAGACCAAAATCTAAACTTCACCAAACCAATCAACTTTCGATGCTGCGTTCACTGAAGTGCTTCTTTCAGAGAGATAAGCACTTCACTACGCCAAAATCCCAACCTCACCAAACGACTCCACTTTTCATGCTGATTTCACTGAAATGATTCTTTCAGTCAGATATGCACATCAGAAGGCCAAAATGTCAACTTCACTAAACCACCCAACTTTCGATCCTGGATTTACACAAATGTTTATTTCAGAGAGATAAGCACTTCAGAAGACCAAAATCAAACTTCTCCAAACCACGCAACTTTCGATGCTGGGTTCACTGAAGTTCTTATTTCAGTGAGATTTGCACTTCAGAAGACCAAAATCGAAACTTCACCAAACCAATCAACTTTTGATGCTGCGTTCATAGAAGTGCTTATTTCAGTGAGATCAGCACTTCAGAAGGCCAAAATCTAAACTTCACAAAACGACTCAACTTTTGATGCTGATTTCACTGAAATGCCTCTTTCAGACAGATATGCACTTCAGAAGGCCAAAATCTAAACTTCACCAAACCACCCAATTTACGATCCTGGATTTACACAAATGCTTATTTCATTGACATAAGCAACTCAGAATGCCTAAATCTCAACTTCATAAAACCACTCATCTTTCGATGCTGGGCTCACTGCAGTGCTATTTTCAGCGAGATAAGCACTTCAGAATGCCAAATTCCCAACCTCAACAAACGACTCAACTTTTGATGCTGGTTTCACTGAAATGCTTCTTTCAGTCAGTTGAGCACTTCAGAAGGCCAAAATCTCAACTTCACAAAAACACCCAAATTTCGATCCTGGATTTACCCAAATGCTTATTTCAGTGAGACAAGCACTTCAGAAGACCTAAATCTAAACTTCACCAAACCACTCAACTTTCGATGCTGGGTTCACTGAAGAGGTTATTTCAGTCAGATAAGCACTTCAGAAGGCAAAAATCTAAACTTCACAAAACCACACATCTTTTGATGCTGAGTTCACTGAAGTGCTTATTTCAGCGAGATAAGCACTTCAGGAGACCAAAATCTAAACTTCACCAAACCATTCAACTTTTGATGCTGGTTTCACTGAAGTGCTTATTTCAGTCAGATAAGCACTTCAGAAGGCCAAAATCTAAACTTCACTAAACGACTCAACTTTTGATGCTGATTTCACTGAAATGCTTCTTTCAGTCAGATATGCACATCAGAAAGCCATAATCTAAACTTCACCAAACGAACCAACTTTCGATCCTGGATTTACCCAAATGCTTATTTTAGTGAGAAAAGCACTTCAGAAGACCAAAATCTAAACTTCACCAAACCAATCAACTTTCGATGCTGCGTTCACTGAAGTGCTTCTTTCAGAGAGATAAGCACTTCACTCCGCCAAAATCCCAACCTCACCAAACGACTCCACTTTTCATGCTGATTTCACTGAAATGCTTCTTTCAGTCAGATATGCAGATCAGAAGGCCAAAATGTCAACTTCACTAAACCACCCAACTTTCGATCCTGGATTTACACAAATGTTTATTTCAGAGAGATAAGCACTTCAGAAGACCAAAATCGAAACTTAACCAAACCAATCAACTTTTGATGCTGCGTTCATAGAAGTGCTTATTTCAGTGAGATAAGCACTTCAGAAGGCCAAAATCTAAACTTCACAAAACGACTCAACTTTTGATGCTGATTTCACTGAAATGCTTCTTTCAGACAGATATGCACTTCAGAAGGCCAAAATCTAATCTTCACCAAACCACCCAATTTTCGATCCTGGATTTACACAAATGCTTATTTCATTGACATAAGCAACTCAGAATGCCTAAATCTCAACTTCACAAAACCACTCATCTTTCGATGCTGGGCTCACTGCAGTGCTTATTTCAGCTAGATAAGCACTTCAGAATGCCAAATTCCCAACCTCAACAAAAGACTCAACTTTTGATGCTGGTTTCACTGAAATGCTTCTTTCAGTCAGTTGAGCACTTCAGAATGCCAAAATCTCAACTTCACAAAAACACCAAAATTTCGATCCTGGATTTACCCAAATGCTTATTTCAGTGAGATAATCACTTCAGAAGACCTAAATCTAAACTTCACCAAAACACTCAACTTTCGATGCTGGGTTCACTGAAGAGGTTATTTCAGTCAGATAAGCACTTCAGAAGGCCAAAATCACATCATCACAAAACCACACATCTTTTGATGCTGAGTTCACTGAAGTGCTTATTTCAGCGAGATAAGCACTTCAGAAGACCAAAATCAAAACTTCACTAAACCATTCAACTTTTGATGCTGATTTCACTGAAGTGCTTATTTCAGTGAGATAAGCACTTCAGAATACCAAAATCTAAACTTCTCTAAACGACTCAACTTTTGATGCTGATTTCACTGAAATGCTTCTTACAGTCAGATATGCACATCAGAAGGCCAAAATCTCAACTTCACCAAACCACCCAACTTTCGATCCTGGATTTACCCAAATGCTTATTTCAGTGAGATAAGCACTTCAGAAGACCAAAATCTAAACTTCACCAAACCACTCAACTTTTGTTGCTGCGTTCACTGAATTGCTTATTTCAGTGAGATAAGCACTTCAGAAGTCCAAAATCACATCTTCACCAAACCATAAAACTTATGAAGCTGTGTTCACTGAAGAGCGCATTTCATTCAGATAAGCACTTCAGAAGGCCAAAATCACAACTTCACAAAACCACACATCTTTCGATGCTGAGTTCACTGAAGTGTTTATTTCAACGAGATAAGTACTTCAGAAGGCCAAAATCTAAACTTCACGAAACGACTCAACTTTTGATGCTGATTTCACTGAAAAGCTTCTTTCAGTCAGATATGCACATCAGAAGGCCAAAATCTCAACTTCACCAAACCACCCAACTTTCGATCCTGGATTTACACAAATGTTTATTTCAGTGAGATAAGCACTTCAGAAGACCAAAATCTAAACTTCACCAAACCACTCAACTTTCGACGCTGGGTTCACTGAAGTGCTTATTTCAGTGAGATAAGCACTTCAGAAGACCTAAATCTAAACTTCACCAAACCACTCAACTTTCGATGCTGGGTTCACTGAAGAGGTTATTTCAGTCAGATAAGCACTTCAGAAGGCAAAAATCTAAACTTCACAAAACCACACATCTTTTGATGCTGAGTTCACTGAAGTGCTTATTTCAACGAGATAAGCACTTCAGAAGACCAAAATCAAACTTCACCAAACCATTCAACTATTGATGCTGGTTTCACTGAAGTGCTTATTTCAGCGACAGAAGCACTTCAGAATGCCAAAATCCCAACTTCACCAAAAACTCAACTTTTGATGCTGGTTTCACTGAAGTGCTTCTTTCAGTGAGATAAGCACTTCAGAAGACCAAAATCTAAACTTCACCAAACCACCCAATTTTCGATCCTGGATTTACACAAATGCTTATTTCAGTGAGATAAGCACTTCAGAAGGCCAAAATCTCAACTTCACAAAAACACTCATCTTTCGATGCTGGGCTCACTGCAGTGAATATTTCAGCGAGATAAGCACTTCAGAATGCCAAATTCCCAACCTGACCAAACGACTCAACTTTTGATGCTGGTTTCACTGAAATGCTTCTTTCAGTCAGTTGAGCACTTCAGAAGGCCAAAATCTCAACTTCACAAAACCACCCAAATTTCGATCCTGGATTTACCCAAATGCTTATTTCAGTGAGACAAGCACTTCATAAGACCTAAATCTAAACTTCACCAAACCACTCAACTTTCGATGCTGGGTTCACTGAAGAGGTTATTTCAGTCAGATAAGCACTTCAGAAGGCAAAAATCTAAACTTCACCAAACGAACCAACTTTCGATCCTGGATTTACCCAAATGCTTATTTTAGTGAGAAAAGCACTTCAGAAGACCAAAATCTAAACTTCACTAAACCAATCAACTTTCGATGCTGCGTTCACTGAAGTGCTTCTTTCAGAGAGATAAGCACTTCACTACGCCAAAATCCCAACCTCACCAAACGACTCCACTTTTCATGCTGATTTCACTGAAATGCTTCTTTCAGTCAGATATGCAGATCAGAAGGCCAAAATGTCAACTTCACTAAACCACCCAACTTTCGATCCTGGATTTACACAAATGTTTATTTCAGAGAGATAAGCACTTCAGAAGACCAAAATCTAAACTTCTCCAAACCACGCAACTTTCGATGCTGGGTTCACTGAAGTTCTTATTTCAGTGAGATTTGCACTTCAGAAGACCAAAATCGAAACTTCACCAAACCAATCAACTTTTGATGCTGCGTTCATAGAAGTGCTTATTTCAGTGAGATAAGCACTTCAGAAGGCCAAAATCTAAACTTCACAAAACGACTCAACTTTTGATGCTGATTTCACTGAAATGCTTCTTTCAGACAGATATGCACTTCAGAAGGCCAAAATCTAAACTTCACCAAACCACCCAATTTTCGATCCTGGATTTACACAAATGCTTATTTCATTGACATAAGCAACTCAGAATGCCTAAATCTCAACTTCACAAAACCACTCATCTTTCGATGCTGGGCTCACTGCAGTGCTTATTTCAGCGAGAATTTCACTTCAGAATACCAAATTCCCAACCTCAACAAACGACTCAACTTTTGATGCTGGTTTCACTGAAATGCTTCTTTCAGTCAGTTGAGCACTTCAGAAGGCCAAAATCTCAACTTCACAAAAACACCCCAATTTCGATCCTGGATTTACCCAAATGCTTATTTCAGTGAGATAATCACTTCAGAAGACCTAAATCTAAACTTCACCAAAACACTCAACTTTCGATGCTGGGTTCATTGAAGAGGTTATTTCAGTCAGATAAGCACTTCAGAAGGCCAAAATCTAAACTTCACTAAACGACTCAACTTTTGATGCTGATTTCACTGAAATGGTTCTTTCATTCCGATATGCACATCAGAAGGCCAAAATCTAAACTTCACCAAACCACACAACTTTCGATCCTGGATTTACCCAAATGCTTATTTTAGTGAGAGAAGCACTTCAGAAAACCAAAATCTAAACTTCACCAAACCACTCAACTTTCGATGCTGGGTTCACTGAAGTGCTTATTTCAGAGAGATAAGCATTTCACTACGCAAATATCCCAACCTCGCCAAAAGACTCCACTTTTGATGCTGATTTCACTGAAATGCTTCTTTCAGTCAGATATGCACTTCAGAAGGCCAAAATCTAAACTTCACCAAACCACCCAATTTTCGATCCCGGATTTACACAAATGCTTATTTCAGTGAAATAAGCAACTCAGAAGGTCTAAATCTCAACTTCACAAAACCACTCATCTTTCGATGCTGGGCTCACTGCAGTGCTTATTTTAGCGATATAAGCACTTTCAGAATGCCAAATTCCAACCTCACCAAACGACTCAACTTTTGATGCAGGTTTCACTGAAACGCTTCTTTCAGTCAGTTGAGCACTTCAGAAGGCCAAAATCTCAACTTCACAAAACCACCCAAATTTCGATCCTGGATTTACCCAAATGCTTATTTCAGTGAGACAAGCACTTCATAGACCTAAATCTAAACTTCACCAAACCACTCAACTTTCGATGCTGGGTTCACTGAAGAGGTTATTTCAGTCAGATAAGCACTTCAGAAGGCAAAAATCTAAACTTCACAAAACCACACATCTTTTGATGCTGAGTTCACTGAAGTGCTTATTTCAGCGAGATAAGCACTTCAGGAGACCAAAATCTAAACTTCACCAAACCATTCAACTTTTGATGCTGGTTTCACTGAAGTGCTTATTTCAGTCAGATAAGCACTTCAGAAGGCCAAAATCTAAACTTCACTAAACGACTCAACTTTTGATGCTGATTTCACTGAAATGCTTCTTTCAGTCAGATATGCACATCAGAAAGCCATAATCTAAACTTCACCAAACGAACCAACTTTCGATCCTGGATTTACCCAAATGCTTATTTTAGTGAGAAAAGCACTTCAGAAGACCAAAATCTAAACTTCACCAAACCAATCAACTTTCGATGCTGCGTTCACTGAAGTGCTTCTTTCAGAGAGATAAGCACTTCACTCCGCCAAAATCCCAACCTCACCAAACGACTCCACTTTTCATGCTGATTTCACTGAAATGCTTCTTTCAGTCAGATATGCAGATCAGAAGGCCAAAATGTCAACTTCACTAAACCACCCAACTTTCGATCCTGGATTTACACAAATGTTTATTTCAGAGAGATAAGCACTTCAGAAGACCAAAATCGAAACTTCACCAAACCAATCAACTTTTGATGCTCCGTTCATAGAAGTGCTTATTTCAGTGAGATAAGCACTTCAGAAGGCCAAAATCTAAACTTCACAAAACGACTCAACTTTTGATGCTGATTTCACTGAAATGCTTCTTTCAGACAGATATGCACTTCAGAAGGCCAAAATCTAAACTTCACCAAACCACCCAATTTTCGATCCTGGATTTACACAAATGCTTATTTCATTGACATAAGCAACTCAGAATGCCTAAATCTCAACTTCACAAAACCACTCATCTTTCGATGCTGGGCTCACTGCAGTGCTTATTTCAGCGAGAATTTCACTTCAGAATGCCAAATTCCCAACCTCAACAAACGACTCAACTTTTGATGCTGGTTTCAATGAAATGCTTCTTTCAGTCAGTTGAGCACTTCAGAAGGCCAAAATCTCAACTTCACAAAAACACCCAAATTTCGATCCTGGATTTACCCAAATGCTTATTTCAGTGAGATAATCACTTCAGAAGACCTAAATCTAAACTTCACCAAAACACTCAACTTTCGATGCTGGGTTCACTGAAGAGGTTATTTCAGTCAGATAAGCACTTCAGAAGGCCAAAATCACATCATCACAAAACCACACATCTTTTGATGCTGAGTTCACTGAAGTGCTTATTTCAGCGAGATAAGCACTTCAGAAGACCAAAATCAAAACTTCACTAAACCATTCAACTTTTGATGCTGATTTCACTGAAGTGCTTATTTCAGTGAGATAAGCACTTCAGAATACCAAAATCTAAACTTCTCTAAACGACTCAACTTTTGATGCTGATTTCACTGAAATGCTTCTTACAGTCAGATATGCACATCAGAAGGCCAAAATCTCAACTTCACCAAACCACCCAACTTTCGATCCTGGATTTACCCAAATGCTTATTTCAGTGAGATAAGCACTTCAGAAGACCAAAATCTAAACTTCACCAAACCACTCAACTTTTGTTGCTGCGTTCACTGAATTGCTTATTTCAGTGAGATAAGCACTTCAGAAGTCCAAAATCACATCTTCACCAAACCATAAAACTTATGAAGCTGTGTTCACTGAAGAGCGCATTTCATTCAGATAAGCACTTCAGAAGGCCAAAATCACAACTTCACAAAACCACACATTTTTCGATGCTGAGTTCACTGAAGTGTTTATTTCAACGAGATAAGTACTTCAGAAGGCCAAAATCTAAACTTCACGAAACGACTCCACTTTTGATGCTGATTTCACTGAAAAGCTTCTTTCAGTCAGATATGCACATCAGAAGGCCAAAATCTCAACTTCACCAAACCACCCAACTTTCGATCCTGGATTTACACAAATGTTTATTTCAGTGAGATAAGCACTTCAGAAGACCAAAATCTAAACTTCACCAAACCACTCAACTTTCGACGCTGGGTTCACTGAAGTGCTTATTTCAGTGAGATAAGCACTTCAGAAGACCTAAATCTAAACTTCACCAAACCACTCAACTTTTGATGCTGGGTTCACTGAAGAGGTTATTTCAGTCAGATAAGCACTTCAGAAGGCAAAAATCTAAACTTCACAAAACCACACATCTTTTGATGCTGAGTTCACTGAAGTGCTTATTTCAACGAGATCAGCACTTCAGAAGACCAAAATCAAACTTCACCAAACCATTCAACTTTTGATGCTGGTTTCACTGAAGTGCTTATTTCAGCGACAGAAGCACTTCAGAATGCCAAAATCCCAACTTCACCAAACGACTCAACTTTTGATGCTGGTTTCACTGAAGTGCTTCTTTCAGTCAGATAAGCACTTCAGAAGGCCAAAATCTAAACTTCACCAAACCACTCAATTTTCGATCCTGGATTTACACAAATGCTTATTTCAGTGAGATAAGCACTTCAGAAGGCCAAAATCTCAACTTCACAAAAACACTCATCTTTCGATGCTGGGCTCACTGCTGTGAATATTTCAGCGAGATAAGCACTTCAGAATGCCAAATTCCCAACCTCACCAAACGACTCAACTTTTCATGCTGGTTTCACTGAAATGCTTCTTTCAGTCAGTTGAGCACTTCAGAAGGTCAAAATCTCAACTTCATCAAACCACCCAAATTTCGATCCTGGATTTACCCAAATGCTTATTTTCGTGAGATAAGCACTTCAGAAGACCAAAATCTAAACTTCACCAAACCACTCAACTTTCGATGCTGGGTTCACTGAAGTGCTTATTTCAGAGAGATAAGAACTTCACTACGCCAAAATCCCAACCTCACCAACGACTCCACTTTTGATGCTGATTTCACTGAAATGCTTCTTTCAAGTCAGATATGCACATCAGAAGGCCAAAATGTCATCTTCACCAAACCACCCAACTTTCGACCCTGGATTGACACAAATGTTTATTTCAGTGAGATAAGCACTTCAGAAGACCAAAATCTAAACTTCACCAAACCACTCAACTTTCGATGCTGTGTTCACTGAAACGCTTATTTCAGTGTGATTTGCACTTCAGAAGACCAAAATCTAAACTTCACCAAACCACTCAACTTTCGATGCTGTGTTCACTGAAACGCTTATTTCAGTGTGATTTGCACTTCAGAAGACCAAAATCGAAACTTCACCAAACCAATCAACTTTTGATGCTGCGTTCATAGAAGTGCTTGTTTCAGTGAGATAAGCACTTCAGATGGCCAAAATCTAAACTTCACAAAACGACTCAACTTTTGATGCTGATTTCACTGAAATGCTTCTTTCAGTCAGATATGCACTTCAGAAGAACAAAATCTAAACTTCACCAAACCAAAAAACTTATGATGCTGGGTTCACTGAATTGCTTATTTCAGTGAGATAAGCACTTCAGAAGTCCAAAATCACATCTTCAACAAACCAAAAAACTTATGATGCTGGGTTCTTTGAAGAGCGTATTTCATTCAGATAAGCACTTCAGAAGGCCAAAATCACAACTTCACAAAACCAAACATCTTTCGATGCTCAGTTCACTGAAGTGCTTATTTCAGCGAGATCAGCACTTCAGAATGCCAAAATCCCAACCTCACCAAACGACTCAAATTTTGATGCTCGTTTCACTGAATTGCTTATTTCAGTCAGATAAGCACTTCAGAAGGCCAAAATCTAAACTTCACTAAACGACTCAACTTTTGATGCTGATTTCACTGAAATGCTTCTTTCATTCAGATATGCACTTCAGAAGACCAAAATCTAAACTTCACCAAACCACCCAACTTTCGATCCTGGATTTACCCAAATGCTTATTTTAGTGAGAGAAGCACTTCAGAAAACCAAAATCTAAACTTCACAAAACCACTCAACTTTCGATGCTGGGTTCACTGAAGTGCTTATTTCAGAGAGATAAGCATTTCACTACGCCAATATCCCAACCTCGCCAAAAGACTACACTTTTGATGCTGATTTCACTGAAATGCTTCTTTCAGTCAGATATGCACTTCAGAAGGCCAAAATCTAAACTTCACCAAACCACCCAATTTTCGATCCCGGATTTACACAAATGCTTATTTCAGTGAAATAAGCAACTCAGAAGGTCTAAATCTCAACTTCACAAAACCACTCATCTTTCGATGCTGGGCTCACTGCAGTGCTTATTTTAGCGATATAAGCACTTTCAGAATGCCAAATTCCAACCTCACCAAACGACTCAACTTTTGATGCAGGTTTCACTGAAACGCTTCTTTCAGTCAGTTGAGCACTTCAGAAGGCCAAAATCTCAACTTCACAAAACCACCCAAATTTCGATCCTGGATTTACCCAAATGCTTATTTCAGTGAGACAAGCACTTCATAGACCTAAATCTAAACTTCACCAAACCACTCAACTTTCGATGCTGGGTTCACTGAAGAGGTTATTTCAGTCAGATAAGCACTTCAGAAGGCAAAAATCTAAACTTCACAAAACCACACATCTTTTGATGCTGAGTTCACTGAAGTGCTTATTTCAGCGAGATAAGCACTTCAGGAGACCAAAATCTAAACTTCACCAAACCATTCAACTTTTGATGCTGGTTTCACTGAAGTGCTTATTTCAGTCAGATAAGCACTTCAGAAGGCCAAAATCTAAACTTCACTAAACGACTCAACTTTTGATGCTGATTTCACTGAAATGCTTCTTTCAGTCAGATATGCACATCAGAAAGCCATAATCTAAACTTCACCAAACGAACCAACTTTCGATCCTGGATTTACCCAAATGCTTATTTTAGTGAGAGAAGCACTTCAGAAGACCAAAATCTAAACTTCACCAAACCAATCAACTTTCGATGCTGCGTTCACTGAAGTGCTTCTTTCAGAGAGATAAGCACTTCACTCCGCCAAAATCCCAACCTCACCAAACGACTCCACTTTTCATGCTGATTTCACTGAAATGCTTCTTTCAGTCAGATATGCAGATCAGAAGGCCAAAATGTCAACTTCACTAAACCACCCAACTTTCGATCCTGGATTTACACAAATGTTTATTTCAGAGAGATAAGCACTTCAGAAGACCAAAATCGAAACTTCACCAAACCAATCAACTTTTGATGCTCCGTTCATAGAAGTGCTTATTTCAGTGAGATAAGCACTTCAGAAGGCCAAAATCTAAACTTCACAAAACGACTCAACTTTTGATGCTGATTTCACTGAAATGCTTCTTTCAGACAGATATGCACTTCAGAAGGCCAAAATCTAAACTTCACCAAACCACCCAATTTTCGATCCTGGATTTACACAAATGCTTATTTCATTGACATAAGCAACTCAGAATGCCTAAATCTCAACTTCACAAAACCACTCATCTTTCGATGCTGGGCTCACTGCAGTGCTTATTTCAGCGAGAATTTCACTTCAGAATGCCAAATTCCCAACCTCAACAAACGACTCAACTTTTGATGCTGGTTTCAATGAAATGCTTCTTTCAGTCAGTTGAGCACTTCAGAAGGCCAAAATCTCAACTTCACAAAAACACCCAAATTTCGATCCTGGATTTACCCAAATGCTTATTTCAGTGAGATAATCACTTCAGAAGACCTAAATCTAAACTTCACCAAAACACTCAACTTTCGATGCTGGGTTCACTGAAGAGGTTATTTCAGTCAGATAAGCACTTCAGAAGGCCAAAATCACATCATCACAAAACCACACATCTTTTGATGCTGAGTTCACTGAAGTGCTTATTTCAGTGAGATAAGCACTTCAGAATACCAAAATCTAAACTTCTCTAAACGACTCAACTTTTGATGCTGATTTCACTGAAATGCTTCTTACAGTCAGATATGCACATCAGAAGGCCAAAATCTCAACTTCACCAAACCACCCAACTTTCGATCCTGGATTTACCCAAATGCTTATTTCAGTGAGATAAGCACTTCAGAAGACCAAAATCTAAACTTCACCAAATCACTCAACTTTTGTTGCTGCGTTCACTGAATTGCTTATTTCAGTGAGATAAGCACTTCAGAAGTCCAAAATCACATCTTCACCAAACCATAAAACTTATGAAGCTGTGTTCACTGAAGAGCGCATTTCATTCAGATAAGCACTTCAGAAGGCCAAAATCACAACTTCACAAAACCACACATCTTTCGATGCTGAGTTCACTGAAGTGTTTATTTCAACGAGATAAGTACTTCAGAAGGCCAAAATCTAAACTTCACGAAACGACTCCACTTTTGATGCTGATTTCACTGAAAAGCTTCTTTCAGTCAGATATGCACATCAGAAGGCCAAAATCTCAACTTCACCAAACCACCCAACTTTCGATCCTGGATTTACACAAATGTTTATTTCAGTGAGATAAGCACTTCAGAAGACCAAAATCTAAACTTCACCAAACCACTCAACTTTCGACGCTGGGTTCACTGAAGTGCTTATTTCAGTGAGATAAGCACTTCAGAAGACCTAAATCTAAACTTCACCAAACCACTCAACTTTTGATGCTGGGTTCACTGAAGAGGTTATTTCAGTCAGATAAGCACTTCAGAAGGCAAAAATCTAAACTTCACAAAACCACACATCTTTTGATGCTGAGTTCACTGAAGTGCTTATTTCAACGAGATCAGCACTTCAGAAGACCAAAATCAAACTTCACCAAACCATTCAACTTTTGATGCTGGTTTCACTGAAGTGCTTATTTCAGCGACAGAAGCACTTCAGAATGCCAAAATCCCAACTTCACCAAAAACTCAACTTTTGATGCTGGTTTCACTGAAGTGCTTCTTTCAGTCAGATAAGCACTTCAGAAGGCCAAAATCTAAACTTCACCAAACCACTCAATTTTCGATCCTGGATTTACACAAATGCTTATTTCAGTGAGATAAGCACTTCAGAAGGCCAAAATCTCAACTTCACAAAAACACTCATCTTTCGATGCTGGGCTCACTGCTGTGAATATTTCAGCGAGATAAGCACTTCAGAATGCCAAATTCCCAACCTCACCAAACGACTCAACTTTTGATGCTGGTTTCACTGAAATGCTTCTTTCAGTCAGTTGAGCACTTCAGAAGGTCAAAATCTCAACTTCATCAAACCACCCAAATTTCGATCCTGGATTTACCCAAATGCTTATTTTCGTGAGATAAGCACTTCAGAAGACCAAAATCTAAACTTCACCAAACCACTCAACTTTCGATGCTGGGTTCACTGAAGTGCTTATTTCAGAGAGATAAGAACTTCACTACGCCAAAATCCCAACCTCACCAACGACTCCACTTTTGATGCTGATTTCACTGAAATGCTTCTTTCAAGTCAGATATGCACATCAGAAGGCCAAAATGTCATCTTCACCAAACCACCCAACTTTCGACCCTGGATTGACACAAATGTTTATTTCAGTGAGATAAGCACTTCAGAAGACCAAAATCTAAACTTCACCAAACCACTCAACTTTCGATGCTGTGTTCACTGAAACGCTTATTTCAGTGTGATTTGCACTTCAGAAGACCAAAATCTAAACTTCACCAAACCACTCAACTTTCGATGCTGTGTTCACTGAAACGCTTATTTCAGTGTGATTTGCACTTCAGAAGACCAAAATCGAAACTTCACCAAACCAATCAACTTTTGATGCTGCGTTCATAGAAGTGCTTGTTTCAGTGAGATAAGCACTTCAGATGGCCAAAATCTAAACTTCACAAAACGACTCAACTTTTGATGCTGATTTCACTGAAATGCTTCTTTCAGTCAGATATGCACTTCAGAAGAACAAAATCTAAACTTCACCAAACCAAAAAACTTATGATGCTGGGTTCACTGAATTGCTTATTTCAGTGAGATAAGCACTTCAGAAGTCCAAAATCACATCTTCAACAAACCAAAAAACTTATGATGCTGGGTTCTTTGAAGAGCGTATTTCATTCAGATAAGCACTTCAGAAGGCCAAAATCACAACTTCACAAAACCAAACATCTTTCGATGCTCAGTTCACTGAAGTGCTTATTTCAGCGAGATCAGGACTTCAGAATGCCAAAATCCCAACCTCACCAAACGACTCAAATTTTGATGCTCGTTTCACTGAATTGCTTATTTCAGTCAGATAAGCACTTCAGAAGGCCAAAATCTAAACTTCACTAAACGACTCAACTTTTGATGCTGATTTCACTGAAATGCTTCTTTCATTCAGATATGCACTTCAGAAGACCAAAATCTAAACTTCACCAAACCACCCAACTTTCGATCCTGGATTTACCCAAATGCTTATTTTAGTGAGAGAAGCACTTCAGAAAACCAAAATCTAAACTTCACAAAACCACTCAACTTTCGATGCTGGGTTCACTGAAGTGCTTATTTCAGAGAGATAAGCATTTCACTACGCCAATATCCCAACCTCGCCAAAAGACTCCACTTTTGATGCTGATTTCACTGAAATGCTTCTTTCAGTCAGATATGCACTTCAGAAGGCCAAAATCTAAACTTCACCAAACCACCCAATTTTCGATCCCGGATTTACACAAATGCTTATTTCAGTGAAATAAGCAACTCAGAAGGTCTAAATCTCAACTTCACAAAACCACTCATCTTTCGATGCTGGGCTCACTGCAGTGCTTATTTTAGCGATATAAGCACTTCAGAATGCCAAATTCCAACCTCACCAAACGACTCAACTTTTGATGCAGGTTTCACTGAAATGCTTCTTTCAGTCAGTTGAGCACTTCAGAAGGCCAAAATCTCAACTTCACAAAACCACCCAAATTTCGATCCTGGATTTACCCAAATGCTTATTTCAGTGAGACAAGCACTTCAGAAGACCTAAATCTAAACTTCACCAAACCACTCAACTTTCGATGCTGGGTTCACTGAAGAGGTTATTTCAGTCAGATAAGCACTTCAGAAGGCAAAAATCTAAACTTCACAAAACCACACATCTTTTGATGCTGAGTTCACTGAAGTGCTTATTTCAGCGAGATAAGCACTTCAGAAGACCAAAATCTAAACTTCACCAAACCATTCAACTTTTGATGCTGGTTTCACTGAAGTGCTTATTTCAGTCAGATAAGCACTTCAGAAGGCCAAAATCTAAACTTCACTAAACGACTCAACTTTTGATGCTGACTTCACTGAAATGCTTCTTTCAGTCAGATATGCACATCAGAAAGCCATAATCTAAACTTCACCAAACGACCCAACTTTCGATCCTGGATTTACCCAAATGCTTATTTTAGTGAGAGAAGCACTTCAGAAGACCAAAATCTAAACTTCACCAAACCAATCAACTTTCGATGCTGCGTTCACTGAAGTGCTTATTTCAGAGAGATAAGCACTTCACTACGCCAAAATCCCAACCTCACCAAACGACTCCACTTTTCATGCTGATTTCACTGAAATGCTTCTTTCAGTCAGATATGCAGATCAGAAGGCCAAAATGTCAACTTCACTAAACCACCCAACTTTCGATCCTGGATTTACACAAATGTTTATTTCAGAGAGATAAGCACTTCAGAAGACCAAAATCTAAACTTCTCCAAACCACGCAACTTTCGATGCTGGGTTCACTGAAGTTCTTATTTCAGTGAGATTTGCACTTCAGAAGACCAAAATCGAAACTTCACCAAACCAATCAACTTTTGATGCTGCGTTCATAGAAGTGCTTATTTCAGTGAGATAAGCACTTCAGAAGGCCAAAATCTAAACTTCACAAAACGACTCAACTTTTGATGCTGATTTCACTGAAATGCTTCTTTCAGACAGATATGCACTTCAGAAGGCCAAAATCTAAACTTCACCAAACCACCCAATTTTCGATCCTGGATTTACACAAATGCTTATTACATTGACATAAGCAACTCAGAATGCCTAAATCTCAACTTCACAAAACCACTCATCTTTCGATGCTGGGCTCACTGCAGTGCTTATTTCAGCGAGATAAGCACTTCAGAATGCCAAATTCCCAACCTCACCAAACGACTCAACTTTTGATGCTGGTTTCACTGAAATGCTTCTTTCAGTCAGTTGAGCACTTCAGAAGGTCAAAATCTCAACTTCATCAAACCACCCAAATTTCGCTCCTGGATTTACCCAAATGCTTATTTTCGTGAGAGAAGCACTTCAGAAGACCAAAACCTAAACTTCACCAAACCACTCAAATTTCGATGCTGGGTTCACTGAAGTGCTTATTTCAGAGAGATAAGAACTTCACTACGCCAAAATCCCAACCTCACCAAACGACTCCACTTTTGATGCTGATTTCACTGAAATGCTTCTTTCAAGTCAGATATGCACATCAGAAGGCCAAAATGTCATCTTCACCAAACCACCCAACTTTCGACCCTGGATTGACACAAACGTTTATTTCAGTGAGATAAGCACTTCAGAAGACCAAAATCTAAACTTCACCAAACCACTCAACTTTCGATGCTGTGTTCACTGAAACGCTTATTTCAGTGTGATTTGCACTTCAGAAGACCAAAATCTAAACTTCACCAAACCACTCAACTTTCGATGCTGTGTTCACTGAAACGCTTATTTCAGTGTGATTTGCACTTCAGAAGACCAAAATCGAAACTTCACCAAACCAATCAACTTTTGATGCTGCGTTCATAGAAGTGCTTGTTTCAGTGAGATAAGCACTTCAGATGGCCAAAATCTAAACTTCACAAAACGACTCAACTTTTGATGCTGATTTCACTGAAATGCTTCTTTCAGTCAGATATGCACTTCAGAAGAACAAAATCTAAACTTCACCAAACCAAAAAACTTATGATGCTGGGTTCACTGAATTGCTTATTTCAGTGAGATATGCACTTCAGAAGGCCAAAATCTCAACTTCACAAAAACACCCAAATTTCGATACTGGATTTACCCAAATGCTTATTTCAGTGAGATAATCACTTCAGAAGACCTAAATCTAAACTTCACCAAAACACTCAACTTTCGATGCTGGGTTCATTGAAGAGGTTATTTCAGTCAGATAAGCACTTCAGAAGGCCAAAATCACAACATCACAAAACCACACATCTTTTGATGCTGATTTCACTGAAGTGCTTATTTCAGTGAGATAAGCACTTCAGAATACCAAAATCTAAACTTCTCTAAACGACTCAAATTTTGATGCTGATTTCACTGAAATGCTTCTTACAGTCAGATATGCACATCAGAAGGCCAAAATCTCAACTTCACCAAACCACCCAACTTTCGATCCTGGATTTACCCAAGAGCTTATTTCAGTGAGATAAGCACTTCAGAAGACCAAAATCTAAACTTCACCAAACCACTCAACTTTCGATGCTGGATTCACTGAAGTGCTTATTTCAGAGAGATAAGCATTTCACTACGCCAAAATCCAAACCTCACCAAACGACTCCACTTTTGATGCTGATTTTACTGAAATGCTTCTTTCAATCAGATATGCACATCAGAAGGCAAAAATCTCAACTTCACCAAACCACCCAACTTTCGATCCTGGATTTACACAAATGTTTATTTCAGTGAGATAAGCACTTCAGAAGACCAAAATCTAAACTTCACCAAACCACTCAACTTTCGACGCTGGGTTCACTGAAGTGCTTATTTCAGTGAGATAAGCACTTCAGAAGACCAAAATCTAAACTTCACCAAACCACTCAACTTTTGTTGCTGCGTTCACTGAATTGCTTATTTCAGTGAGATAAGCACTTCAGAAGTCCAAAATCACATCTTCACCAAACCATAAAACTTATGAAGCTGGGTTCACTGAAGAGCGCATTTCATTCAGATAAGTACTTCAGAAGGCCAAAATCACAACTTCACAAAACCACACATCTTTCGATGCTGAGTTCACTGAAGTGTTTATTTCAACGAGATAAGTACTTCAGAAGGCCAAAATCTAAACTTCACGAAACGACTCCACTTTTGATGCTGATTTCACTGAAAAGCTTCTTTCAGTCAGATATGCACATCAGAAGGCCAAAATCTCAACTTCACCAAACCACCCAACTTTCGATCCTGGATTTACACAAATGCTTATTTCAGTGAGATAAGCACTTCAGAAGGCCAAAATCTCAACTTCACAAAAACACTCATCTTTCGATGCTGGGCTCACTGCTGTGAATATTTCAGCGAGATAAGCACTTCAGAATGCCAAATTCCCAACCTCACCAAACGACTCAACTTTTGATGCTGGTTTCACTGAAATGCTTCTTTCAGTCAGTTGAGCACTTCAGAAGGCCAAAATCTCAACTTCATCAAACCACCCAAATTTCGATCCTGGATTTACGCAAATGCTTATTTTCGTGAGAGAAGCACTTCAGAAGACCAAAATCTAAACTTCACCAAACCACTCAACTTTCGATGCTGGGTTCACTGAAGTGCTTATTTCAGAGAGATAAGCACTTCACTAAAACAAAATCCCAACCTCACCAACGACTCCACTTTTGATGCTGATTTCACTGAAATGCTTCTTTCAAGTCAGATATGCACATCAGAAGGCCAAAATGTCATCTTCACCAAACCACCCAACTTTCGACCCTGGATTGACACAAACGTTTATTTCAGTGAGATAAGCACTTCAGAAGACCAAAATCTAAACTTCACCAAACCACTCAACTTTCGATGCTGTGTTCACTGAAACACTTATTTCAGTGTGATTTGCACTTCAGAAGACCAAAATCTAAACTTCACCAAACCACTCAACTTTCGATGCTGTGTTCACTGAAACGCTTATTTCAGTGTGATTTGCACTTCAGAAGACCAAAATCGAAACTTCACCAAACCAATCAACTTTTGATGCTGCGTTCATAGAAGTGCTTGTTTCAGTGAGATAAGCACTTCAGATGGCCAAAATCTAAACTTCACAAAACGACTCAACTTTTGATGCTGATTTCACTGAAATGCTTCTTTCAGTCAGATATGCACTTCAGAAGAACAAAATCTAAACTTCACCAAACCAAAAAACTTATGATGCTGGGTTCACTGAATTGCTTATTTCAGTGTGATATGCACTTCAGAAGGCCAAAATCTCAACTTCACAAAAACACCCAAATTTCGAACCTGGATTTACCCAAATGCTTATTTCAGTGAGATAATCACTTCAGAAGACCTAAATCTAAACTTCACCAAAACACTCAACTTTCGATGCTGGGTTCATTGAAGAGGTTATTTCAGTCAGATAAGCACTTCAGAAGGCCAAAATCACAACATCACAAAACCACACATCTTTTGATGCTGAGTTCACTGACGTGCTTATTTCAGCGAGATAAGCACTTCAGAAGACCAAAATCAAAACTTCACTAAACCATTCAACTTTTGATGCTGATTTCACTGAAGTGCTTATTTCAGTGAGATAAGCACTTCAGAATACCAAAATCTAAACTTCTCTAAACGACTCAACTTTTGATGCTGATTTCACTGAAATGCTTCTTACAGTCAGATATGCACATCAGAAGGCCAAAATCTCAACTTCACCAAACCACCCAACTTTCGATCCTGGATTTACCCAAATGCTTATTTCAGTGAGATAAGCACTTCAGAAGACAAAAATCTAAACTTCACCAAACCACTCAACTTTTGTTGCTGCGTTCACTGAATTGCTTATTTCAGTGAGATAAGCACTTCAGAAGTCCAAAATCACATCTTCACCAAACCATAAAACTTATGAAGCTGGGTTCACTGAAGAGCGCATTTCATTCAGATAAGTACTTCAGAAGGCCAAAATCACAACTTCACAAAACCACACATCTTTCGATGCTTAGTTCACTGAAGTGTTTATTTCAACGAGATAAGTACTTCAGAAGGCCAAAATCTAAACTTCACGAAACGACTCAACTTTTGATGCTGATTTCACTGAAAAGCTTCTTTCAGTCAGATATGCACATCAGAAGGCCAAAATCTCAACTTCACCAAACCACCCAACTTTCGATCCTGGATTTACACAAATGTTTATTTCAGTGAGATAAGCACTTCAGAAGACCAAAATCTAAACTTCACCAAACCACTCAACTTTCGACGCTGGGTTCACTGAAGTGCTTATTTCAGTGAGATAAGCACTTCAGAAGACCTAAATCTAAACTTCACCAAACCACTCAACTTTCGATGCTGGGTTCACTGAAGAGGTTATTTCAGTCAGATAAGCACTTCAGAAGGCAAAAATCTAAACTTCACAAAACCACACATCTTTTGATGCTGAGTTCACTGAAGTGCTTATTTCAACGAGATAAGCACTTCAGAAGACCAAAATCAAACTTCACCAAACCATTCAACTATTGATGCTGGTTTCACTGAAGTGCTTATTTCAGCGACAGAAGCACTTCAGAATGCCAAAATCCCAACTTCACCAAAAACTCAACTTTTGATGCTGGTTTCACTGAAGTGCTTCTTTCAGTCAGATAAGCACTTCAGAAGACCAAAATCTAAACTTCACCAAACCACCCAATTTTCGATCCTGGATTTACACAAATGCTTATTTCAGTGAGATAAGCACTTCAGAAGGCCAAAATCTCAACTTCACAAAAACACTCATCTTTCGATGCTGGGCTCACTGCAGTGAATATTTCAGCGAGATAAGCACTTCAGAATGCCAAATTCCCAACCTGACCAAACGACTCAACTTTTGATGCTGGTTTCACTGAAATGCTTCTTTCAGTCAGTTGAGCACTTCAGAAGGCCAAAATCTCAACTTCACAAAACCACCCAAATTTCGATCCTGGATTTACCCAAATGCTTATTTCAGTGAGACAAGCACTTCATAAGACCTAAATCTAAACTTCACCAAACCACTCAACTTTCGATGCTGGGTTCACTGAACAGGTTATTTCAGTCAGATAAGCACTTCAGAAGGCAAAAATCTAAACTTCACCAAACGAACCAACTTTCGATCCTGGATTTACCCAAATGCTTATTTTAGTGAGAGAAGTACTTCAGAAGACCAAAATCTAAACTTCACCAAACCAATCAACTTTCGATGCTGCGTTCACTGAAGTGCTTCTTTCAGAGAGAAAAGCACTTCACTACGCCAAAATCCCAACCTCACCAAACGACTCCACTTTTCATGCTGATTTCACTGAAACGCTTCTTTCAGTCAGATATGCAGATCAGAAGGCCAAAATGTCAACTTCACTAAACCACCCAACTTTCGATCCTGGATTTACACAAATGTTTATTTCAGAGAGATAAGCACTTCAGAAGACCAAAATCTAAACTTCTCCAAACCACGCAACTTTCGATGCTGGGTTCACTGAAGTTCTTATTTCAGTGAGATTTGCACTTCAGAAGACCAAAATCGAAACTTCACCAAACCAATCAACTTTTGATGCTGCGTTCATAGAAGTGCTTATTTCAGTGAGATAAGCACTTCAGAAGGCCAAAATCTAAACTTCACAAAACGACTCAACTTTTGATGCTGATTTCACTGAAATGCTTCTTTCAGACAGATATGCACTTCAGAAGGCCAAAATCTAAACTTCACCAAACCACCCAATTTTCGATCCTGGATTTACACAAATGCTTATTTCATTGACATAAGCAACTCAGAATGCCTAAATCTCAACTTCACAAAACCACTCATCTTTCGATGCTGGGCTCACTGCAGTGCTTATTTCAGCGAGTTAAGCACTTCAGAATGCCAAATTCCCAACCTCAACAAACGACTCAACTTTTGATGCTGGTTTCACTGAAATGCTTCTTTCAGTCAGTTGAGCACTTCAGAAGGCCAAAATCTCAACTTCACAAAAACACCCAAATTTCGATCCTGGATTTACCCAAATGCTTATTTCAGTGAGATAATCACTTCAGAAGACCTAAATCTAAACTTCACCAAAACACTCAACTTTCGATGCTGGGTTCATTGAAGAGGTTATTTCAGTCAGATAAGCACTTCAGAAGGCCAAAATCACAACATCACAAAACCACACATCTTTTGATGCTGAGTTCACTGAAGTGCTTATTTCAGCGAGATAAGCACTTCAGAAGACCAAAATCAAAACTTCACTAAACCATTCAACTTTTGATGCTGATTTCACTGAAGTGCTTATTTCAGTGAGATAAGCACTTCAGAATACCAAAATCTAAACTTCTCTAAACGACTCAACTTTTGATGCTGATTTCACTGAAATGCTTCTTACAGTCAGATATGCACATCAGAAGGCCAAAATCTCAACTTCACCAAACCACCCAACTTTCGATCCTGGGTTTACCCAAATGCTTATTTCAGTGAGATAAGCACTTCAGAAGACCAAAATCTAAACTTCACCAAACCACTCAACTTTCGATGCTGCGTTCACTGAAGTGCTTATTTCAGAGAGATCAGAACTTCACTACGCCCAAATCCCAACCTCACCAACGACTCCACTTTTGATGCTGATTTCACTGAAATGCTTCTTTCAAGTCAGATATGCACATCAGAAGGCCAAAATGTCATCTTCACCAAACCACCCAACTTTCGATCCTGGATTTACACAAATGTTTATTTCAGTGAGATAAGCACTTCAGAAGACCAAAATCTAAACTTCACCAAACCACTCAACTTTCGATGCTGGGTTCACTGAAGTGCTTATTATTTCAGTGTGATTTGCACTTCAGAAGACCAAAATCGAAACTTCACCAAACCAATCAACTTTTGATGCTGCGTTCATAGAAGTGCTTGTTTCAGTGAGATAAGCACTTCAGATGGCCAAAATCTAAACTTCACAAAACGACTCAACTTTTGATGCTGATTTCACTGAAATGCTTCTTTCAGTCAGATATGCACTTCAGAAGAACAAAATCTAAACTTCACCAAACCAAAAAACTTATGATGCTGGGTTCACTGAATTGCTTATTTCAGTGAGATAAGCACTTCAGAAGTCCAAAATCACATCTTCAACAAACCAAAAAACTTATGATGCTGGGTTCTTTGAAGAGCGTATTTCATTCAGATAAGCACTTCAGAAGGCCAAAATCACAACTTCACAAAACCAAACATCTTTCGATGCTCAGTTCACTGAAGTGCTTATTTCAGCGAGATCAGCACTTCAGAATGCCAAAATCCCAACCTCACCAAACGACTCAACGTTTGATGCTCGTTTCACTGAATTGCTTATTTCAGTCAGATAAGCACTTCAGAAGGCCAAAATCTAAACTTCACTAAACGACTCAACTTTTGATGCTGATTTCACTGAAATGCTTCTTTCATTCAGATATGCACATCAGAAGGCCAAAATCTAAACTTCACCAAACCACCCAACTTTAGATCCTGGATTTACCCAAATGCTTATTTTAGTGAGAGAAGCACTTCAGAAGACCAAAATCTAAACTTCACCAAACCACTCAACTTTCGATGCTGGATTCACTGAAGTGCTTATTTCAGAGAGATAAGCATTTCACTACACCAATATCCCAACCTCACCAAACGACTCCACTTTTGATGCTGATTTTACTGAAATGCTTCTTTCAATCAGATATGCACATCAGAAGGCAAAAATCTCAACTTCACCAAACCACCCAACTTTCGATCCTGGATTTACACAAATGTTTATTTCAGTGAGATAAGCACTTCAGAAGACCAAAATCTAAACTTCACCAAACCACTCAACTTTCGACGCTGGGTTCACTGAAGTGCTTATTTCAGTGAGATAAGCACTTCAGAAGACCAAAATCTAAACTTCACCAAACCACTCAACTTTTGTTGCTGCGTTCACTGAATTGCTTATTTCAGTGAGATAAGCACTTCAGAAGTCCAAAATCACATCTTCACCAAACCATAAAACTTATGAAGCTGGGTTCACTGAAGAGCGCATTTCATTCAGATAAGTACTTCAGAAGGCCAAAATCACAACTTCACAAAACCACACATCTTTCGATGCTGAGTTCACTGAAGTGTTTATTTCAACGAGATAAGTACTTCAGAAGGCCAAAATCTAAACTTCACGAAACGACTCCACTTTTGATGCTGATTTCACTGAAAAGCTTCTTTCAGTCAGATATGCACATCAGAAGGCCAAAATCTCAACTTCACCAAACCACCCAACTTTCGATCCTGGATTTACTCAAATGCTTATTTCAGTGAGATAAGCACTTCAGAAGGCCAAAATCTCAACTTCACAAAAACACTCATCTTTCGATGCTGGGCTCACTGCTGTGAATATTTCAGCGAGATAAGCACTTCAGAATGCCAAATTCCCAACCTCACCAAACGACTCAACTTTTGATGCTGGTTTCACTGAAATGCTTCTTTCAGTCAGTTGAGCACTTCAGAAGGCCAAAATCTCAACTTCATCAAACCACCCAAATTTCGATCCTGGATTTACGCAAATGCTTATTTTCGTGAGAGAAGCACTTCAGAAGACCAAAATCTAAACTTCACCAAACCAGTCAACTTTCGATGCTGGGTTCACTGAAGTGCTTATTTCAGAGAGATAAGCACTTCACTAAAACAAAATCCCAACCTCACCAACGACTCCACTTTTGATGCTGATTTCACTGAAATGCTTCTTTCAAGTCAGATATGCACATCAGAAGGCCAAAATGTCATCTTCACCAAACCACCCAACTTTCGACCCTGGATTGACACAAATGTTTATTTCAGTGAGATAAGCACTTCAGAAGACCAAAATCTAAACTTCACCAAACCACTCAACTTTCGATGCTGTGTTCACTGAAACGCTTATTTCAGTGTGATTTGCACTTCAGAAGACCAAAATCGAAACTTCACCAAAGCAATCAACTTTTGATGCTGCGTTCATAGAAGTGCTTGTTTCAGTGAGATAAGCACTTCAGATGGCCAAAATCTAAACTTCACAAAACGACTCAACTTTTGATGCTGATTTCACTGAAATGCTTCTTTCAGTCAGATATGCACTTCAGAAGAACAAAATCTAAACTTCACCAAACCAAAAAACTTATGATGCTGGGTTCACTGAATTGCTTATTTCAGTGAGATAAGCACTTCAGAAGTCCAAAATCACATCTTCAACAAACCAAAAAACTTATGATGCTGGGTTCTTTGAAGAGCGTATTTCATTCAGATAAGCACTTCAGAAGGCCAAAATCACAACTTCACAAAACCAAACATCTTTCGATGCTCAGTTCACTGAAGTGCTTATTTCAGCGAGATCAGCACTTCAGAATGCCAAAATCCCAACCTCACCAAACGACTCAAATTTTGATGCTCGTTTCACTGAATTGCTTATTTCAGTCAGATAAGCACTTCAGAAGGCCAAAATCTAAACTTCACTAAACGACTCAACTTTTGATGCTGATTTCACTGAAATGCTTCTTTCATTCAGATATGCACATCAGAAGGCCAAAATCTAAACTTCACCAAACCACCCAACTTTCGATCCTAGATTTACCCAAATGCTTATTTTAGTGAGAGAAGCACTTCAGAAAACCAAAATCTAAACTTCACAAAACCACTCAACTTTCGATGCTGGGTTCACTGAAGTGCTTATTTCAGAGAGATAAGCATTTCACTACGCAAATATCCCAACCTCGCCAAAAGACTCCACTTTTGATGCTGATTTCACTGAAATGCTTCTTTCAGTCAGATATGCACTTCAGAAGGCCAAAATCTAAACTTCACCAAACCACCCAATTTTCGATCCCGGATTTACACAAATGCTTATTTCAGTGAAATAAGCAACTCAGAAGGTCTAAATCTCAACTTCACAAAACCACTCATCTTTCGATGCTGGGCTCACTGCAGTGCTTATTTTAGCGATATAAGCACTTCAGAATGCCAAATTCCAACCTCACCAAACGACTCAACTTTTGATGCAGGTTTCACTGAAATGCTTCTTTCAGTCAGTTGAGCACTTCAGAAGGCCAAAATCTCAACTTCACAAAACCACCCAAATTTCGATCCTGGATTTACCCAAATGCTTATTTCAGTGAGACAAGCACTTCAGAAGACCTAAATCTAAACTTCACCAAACCACTCAACTTTCGATGCTGGGTTCACTGAAGAGGTTATTTCAGTCAGATAAGCACTTCAGAAGGCAAAAATCTAAACTTCACAAAACCACACATCTTTTGATGCTGAGTTCACTGAAGTGCTTATTTCAGCGAGATAAGCACTTCAGAAGACCAAAATCTAAACTTCACCAAACCATTCAACTTTTGATGCTGGTTTCACTGAAGTGCTTATTTCAGTCAGATAAGCACTTCAGAAGGCCAAAATCTAAACTTCACTAAACGACTCAACTTTTGATGCTGACTTCACTGAAATGCTTCTTTCAATCAGATATGCACATCAGAAGGCAAAAATCTCAACTTCACTAAACCACCCAACTTTCGATCCTGGATTTACACAAATGTTTATTTCAGAGAGATAAGCACTTCAGAATACCAAAATCGAAACTTCTCCAAACCACGCAACTTTCGATGCTGGGTTCACTGAAGTTCTTATTTCAGTGAGATTTGCACTTCAGAAGACCAAAATCGAAACTTCACCAAACCAATCAACTTTTGATGCTGCGTTCATAGAAGTGCTTATTTCAGTGAGATAAGCACTTCAGAAGGCCAAAATCTAAACTTCACAAAACGACTCAACTTTTGATGCTGATTTCACTGAAATGCTTCTTTCAGACAGATATGCACTTCAGAAGGCCAAAATCTAAACTTCACCAAACCACCCAATTTTCGATCCTGGATTTACACAAATGCTTATTTCAGTGACATAAGCAACTCAGAATGCCTAAATCTCAACTTCACAAAACCACTCATCTTTCGATGCTGGGCTCACTGCAGTGCTTATTTCAGCGAGGTAAGCACTTCAGAATGCCAAATTCCCAACCTCAACAAACGACTCAACTTTTGATGCTGGTTTCACTGAAATGTTTCTTTCAGTCAGTTGAGCACTTCAGAAGGCCAAAATCTCAACTCCACAAAAACACCCAAATTTCGATCCTGGATTTACCCAAATGCTTATTTCAGTGAGATAATCACTTCAGAAGACCTAAATCTAAACTTCACCAAAACACTCAACTTTCGATGCTGGGTTCATTGAAGAGGTTATTTCAGTCAGATAAGCACTTCAGAAGGCCAAAATCACAACATCACAAAACCACACATCTTTTGATGCTGAGTTCACTGAAGTGCTTATTTCAGCGAGATAAGCACTTCAGAAGACCAAAATCAAAACTTCACTAAACCATTCAACTTTTGATGCTGATTTCACTGAAGTGCTTATTTCAGTGAGATAAGCACTTCAGAATACCAAAATCTAAACTTCTCTAAACGACTCAAATTTTGATGCTGATTTCACTGAAATGCTTCTTACAGTCAGATATGCACATCAGAAGGCCAAAATCTCAACTTCACCAAACCACCCAACTTTCGATCCTGGATTTACCCAAGAGCTTATTTCAGTGAGATAAGCACTTCAGAAGACCAAAATCTAAACTTCACCAAACCACTCAACTTTCGATGCTGGATTCACTGAAGTGCTTATTTCAGTGAGATAAGCATTTCACTACGCCAAAATCCCAACCTCACCAAACGACTCCACTTTTGATGCTGATTTTACTGAAATGCTTCTTTCAATCAGATATGCACATCAGAAGGCAAAAATCTCAACTTCACCAAACCACCCAACTTTCGATCCTGGATTTACGCAAATGTTTATTTCAGTGAGATAAGCACTTCAGAAGACCAAAATCTAAACTTCACCAAACCACTCAACTTTCGACGCTGGGTTCACTGAAGTGCTTATTTCAGAGAGATAAGCACTTCACTAAAACAAAATCCCACCCTCACCAGCGACTCCACTTTTGATGCTGATTTCACTGAAATGCTTCTTTCAAGTCAGATATGCACATCAGAAGGCCAAAATGTCATCTTCACCAAACCACCCAACTTTCGACCCTGGATTGACACAAATGTTTATTTCAGTGAGATAAGCACTTCAGAAGACCAAAATCTAAACTTCACCAAACCACTCAACTTTCGATGCTGTGTTCACTGAAACGCTTATTTCAGTGTGATTTGCACTTCAGAAGACCAAAATCGAAACTTCACCAAACCAATCAACTTTTGATGCTGCGTTCATAGAAGTGCTTGTTTCAGTGAGATAAGCACTTCAGATGGCCAAAATCTAAACTTCACAAAACGACTCAACTTTTGATGCTGATTTCACTGAAATGCTTCTTTCAGTCAGATATGCACTTCAGAAGAACAAAATCTAAACTTCACCAAACCAAAAAACTTATGATGCTGGGTTCACTGAATTGCTTATTTCAGTGAGATAAGCACTTCAGAAGTCCAAAATCACATCTTCAACAAACCAAAAAACTTATGATGCTGGGTTCTTTGAAGAGCGTATTTCATTCAGATAAGCACTTCAGAAGGCCAAAATCACAACTTCACAAAACCAAACATCTTTCGATGCTCAGTTCACTGAAGTGCTTATTTCAGCGAGATCAGCACTTCAGAATGCCAAAATCCCAACCTCACCAAACGACTCAAATTTTGATGCTCGTTTCACTGAATTGCTTATTTCAGTCAGATAAGCACTTCAGAAGGCCAAAATCTAAACTTCACTAAACGACTCAACTTTTGATGCTGATTTCACTGAAATGCTTCTTTCATTCACATATGCACATCAGAAGGCCAAAATCTAAACTTCACCAAACCACCCAACTTTCGATCCTAGATTTACCCAAATGCTTATTTTAGTGAGAGAAGCACTTCAGAAAACCAAAATCTAAACTTCACAAAACCACTCAACTTTCGATGCTGGGTTCACTGAAGTGCTTATTTCAGAGAGATAAGCATTTCACTACGCAAATATCCCAACCTCGCCAAAAGACTCCACTTTTGATGCTGATTTCACTGAAATGCTTCTTTCAGTCAGATATGCACTTCAGAAGGCCAAAATCTAAACTTCACCAAACCACCCAATTTTCGATCCCGGATTTACACAAATGCTTATTTCAGTGAAATAAGCAACTCAGAAGGTCTAAATCTCAACTTCACAAAACCACTCATCTTTCGATGCTGGGCTCACTGCAGTGCTTATTTTAGCGATATAAGCACTTCAGAATGCCAAATTCCAACCTCACCAAACGACTCAACTTTTGATGCAGGTTTCACTGAAATGCTTCTTTCAGTCAGTTGAGCACTTCAGAAGGCCAAAATCTCAACTTCACAAAACCACCCAAATTTCGATCCTGGATTTACCCAAATGCTTATTTCAGTGAGACAAGCACTTCAGAAGACCTAAATCTAAACTTCACCAAACCACTCAACTTTCGATGCTGGGTTCACTGAAGAGGTTATTTCAGTCAGATAAGCACTTCAGAAGGCAAAAATCTAAACTTCACAAAACCACACATCTTTTGATGCTGAGTTCACTGAAGTGCTTATTTCAGCGAGATAAGCACTTCAGAAGACCAAAATCTAAACTTCACCAAACCATTCAACTTTTGATGCTGGTTTCACTGAAGTGCTTATTTCAGTCAGATAAGCACTTCAGAAGGCCAAAATCTAAACTTCACTAAACGACTCAACTTTTGATGCTGACTTCACTGAAATGCTTCTTTCAATCAGATATGCACATCAGAAGGCAAAAATCTCAACTTCACTAAACCACCCAACTTTCGATCCTGGATTTACACAAATGTTTATTTCAGAGAGATAAGCACTTCAGAATACCAAAATCGAAACTTCTCCAAACCACGCAACTTTCGATGCTGGGTTCACTGAAGTTCTTATTTCAGTGAGATTTGCACTTCAGAAGACCAAAATCGAAACTTCACCAAACCAATCAACTTTTGATGCTGCGTTCATAGAAGTGCTTATTTCAGTGAGATAAGCACTTCAGAAGGCCAAAATCTAAACTTCACAAAACGACTCAACTTTTGATGCTGATTTCACTGAAATGCTTCTTTCAGACAGATATGCACTTCAGAAGGCCAAAATCTAAACTTCACCAAACCACCCAATTTTCGATCCTGGATTTACACAAATGCTTATTTCAGTGACATAAGCAACTCAGAATGCCTAAATCTCAACTTCACAAAACCACTCATCTTTCGATGCTGGGCTCACTGCAGTGCTTATTTCAGCGAGGTAAGCACTTCAGAATGCCAAATTCCCAACCTCAACAAACGACTCAACTTTTGATGCTGGTTTCACTGAAATGTTTCTTTCAGTCAGTTGAGCACTTCAGAAGGCCAAAATCTCAACTCCACAAAAACACCCAAATTTCGATCCTGGATTTACCCAAATGCTTATTTCAGTGAGATAATCACTTCAGAAGACCTAAATCTAAACTTCACCAAAACACTCAACTTTCGATGCTGGGTTCATTGAAGAGGTTATTTCAGTCAGATAAGCACTTCAGAAGGCCAAAATCACAACATCACAAAACCACACATCTTTTGATGCTGAGTTCACTGAAGTGCTTATTTCAGCGAGATAAGCACTTCAGAAGACCAAAATCAAAACTTCACTAAACCATTCAACTTTTGATGCTGATTTCACTGAAGTGCTTATTTCAGTGAGATAAGCACTTCAGAATACCAAAATCTAAACTTCTCTAAACGACTCAAATTTTGATGCTGATTTCACTGAAATGCTTCTTACAGTCAGATATGCACATCAGAAGGCCAAAATCTCAACTTCACCAAACCACCCAACTTTCGATCCTGGATTTACCCAAGAGCTTATTTCAGTGAGATAAGCACTTCAGAAGACCAAAATCTAAACTTCACCAAACCACTCAACTTTCGATGCTGGATTCACTGAAGTGCTTATTTCAGTGAGATAAGCATTTCACTACGCCAAAATCCCAACCTCACCAAACGACTCCACTTTTGATGCTGATTTTACTGAAATGCTTCTTTCAATCAGATATGCACATCAGAAGGCAAAAATCTCAACTTCACCAAACCACCCAACTTTCGATCCTGGATTTACACAAATGTTTATTTCAGTGAGATAAGCACTTCAGAAGACCAAAATCTAAACTTCACCAAACCACTCAACTTTCGACGCTGGGTTCACTGAAGTGCTTATTTCAGTGAGATAAGCACTTCAGAAGACCAAAATCTAAACTTCACCAAACCACTCAACTTTTGTTGCTGCGTTCACTGAATTGCTTATTTCAGTGAGATAAGCACTTCAGAAGTCCAAAATCACATCTTCACCAAACCATAAAACTTATGAAGCTGGGTTCACTGAAGAGCGCATTTCATTCAGATAAGTACTTCAGAAGGCCAAAATCACAACTTCACAAAACCACACATCTTTCGATGCTGAGTTCACTGAAGTGTTTATTTCAACGAGATAAGTACTTCAGAAGGTCAAAATCTAAACTTCACGAAACGACTCCACTTTTGATGCTGATTTCACTGAAAAGCTTCTTTCAGTCAGATATGCACATCAGAAGGCCAAAATCTCAACTTCACCAAACCACCCAACTTTCGATCCTGGATTTACACAAATGTTTATTTCAGTGAGATAAGCACTTCAGAAGACCAAAATCTAAACTTCACCAAACCACTCAACTTTCGACGCTGGGTTCACTGAAGTGCTTATTTCAGTGAGATTTGCACTTCAGAAGACCTAAATCTAAACTTCACCAAACCACTCAACTTTCGATGCTGGGTTCACTGAAGAGGTTATTTCAGTCAGATAAGCACTTCAGAAGGCAAAAATCTAAACTTCACAAAACCACACATCTTTTGATGCTGAGTTCACTGAAGTGCTTATTTCAACGAGATAAGCACTTCAGAAGACCAAAATCAAACTTCACCAAACCATTCAACTATTGATGCTGGTTTCACTGAAGTGCTTATTTCAGCGACAGAAGCACTTCAGAATGCCAAAATCACAACTTCACCAAAAACTCAACTTTTGATGCTGGTTTCACTGAAGTGCTTCTTTCAGTCAGATAAGCACTTCAGAAGACCAAAATCTAAACTTCACCAAACCACCCAATTTTCGATACTGGATTTACACAAATGCTTATTTCAGTGAGATAAGCACTTCAGAAGGCCAAAATCTCAACTTCACAAAAACACTCATCTTTCGATGCTGGGCTCACTGCAGTGAATATTTCAGCGAGATAAGCACTTCAGAATGCCAAATTCCCAACCTGACCAAACGACTCAACTTTTGATGCTGGTTTCACTGAAATGCTTCTTTCAGTCAGTTGAGCACTTCAGAAGGCCAAAATCTCAACTTCACAAAACCACCCAAATTTCGATCCTGGATTTACCCAAATGCTTATTTCAGTGAGACAAGCACTTCATAAGACCTAAATCTAAACTTCACCAAACCACTCAACTTTCGATGCTGGGTTCACTGAAGAGGTTATTTCAGTCAGATAAGCACTTCAGAAGGCAAAAATCTAAACTTCACCAAACGAACCAACTTTCGATCCTGGATTTACCCAAATGCTTATTTTAGTGAGAGAAGTACTTCAGAAGACCAAAATCTAAACTTCACCAAACCAATCAACTTTCGATGCTGCGTTCACTGAAGTGCTTCTTTCAGAGAGAAAAGCACTTCACTACGCCAAAATCCCAACCTCACCAAACGACTCCACTTTTCATGCTGATTTCACTGAAATGCTTCTTTCAGTCAGATATGCAGATCAGAAGGCCAAAATGTCAACTTCACTAAACCACCCAACTTTCGATCCTGGATTTACACAAATGTTTATTTCAGAGAGATAAGCACTTCAGAAGACCAAAATCTAAACTTCTCCAAACCACGCAACTTTCGATGCTGGGTTCACTGAAGTTCTTATTTCAGTGAGATTTGCACTTCAGAAGACCAAAATCGAAACTTCACCAAACCAATCAACTTTTGATGCTGCGTTCATAGAAGTGCTTATTTCAGTGAGATAAGCACTTCAGAAGGCCAAAATCTAAACTTCACAAAACGACTCAACTTTTGATGCTGATTTCACTGAAATGCTTCTTTCAGACAGATATGCACTTCAGAAGGCCAAAATCTAAACTTCACCAAACCACCCAATTTTCGATCCTGGATTTACACAAATGCTTATTTCATTGACATAAGCAACTCAGAATTCCTAAATCTCAACTTCACAAAACCACTCATCTTTCGATGCTGGGCTCACTGCAGTGCTTATTTCAGCGAGTTAAGCACTTCAGAATGCCAAATTCCCAACCTCAACAAACGACTCAACTTTTGATGCTGGTTTCACTGAAATGCTTCTTTCAGTCAGTTGAGCACTTCAGAAGGCCAAAATCTCAACTTCACAAAAACACCCAAATTTCGATCCTGGATTTACCCAAATGCTTATTTCAGTGAGATAATCACTTCAGAAGACCTAAATCTAAACTTCACCAAAACACTCAACTTTCGATGCTGGGTTCATTGAAGAGGTTATTTCAGTCAGATAAGCACTTCAGAAGGCCAAAATCACAACATCACAAAACCACACATCTTTTGATGCTGAGTTCACTGAAGTGCTTATTTCAGCGAGATAAGCACTTCAGAAGACCAAAATCAAAACTTCACTAAACCATTCAACTTTTGATGCTGATTTCACTGAAGTGCTTATTTCAGTGAGATAAGCACTTCAGAATACCAAAATCTAAACTTCTCTAAACGACTCAACTTTTGATGCTGATTTCACTGAAATGCTTCTTACAGTCAGATATGCACATCAGAAGGCCAAAATCTCAACTTCACCAAACCACCCAACTTTCGATCCTGGGTTTACCCAAATGCTTATTTCAGTGAGATAAGCACTTCAGAAGACCAAAATCTAAACTTCACCAAACCACTCAACTTTCGATGCTGCGTTCACTGAAGTGCTTATTTCAGAGAGATCAGAACTTCACTACGCCCAAATCCCAACCTCACCAACGACTCCACTTTTGATGCTGATTTCACTGAAATGCTTCTTTCAAGTCAGATATGCACATCAGAAGGCCAAAATGTCATCTTCACCAAACCACCCAACTTTCGATCCTGGATTTACACAAATGTTTATTTCAGTGAGATAAGCACTTCAGAAGACCAAAATCTAAACTTCACCAAACCACTCAACTTTCGATGCTGGGTTCACTGAAGTGCTTATTATTTCAGTGTGATTTGCACTTCAGAAGACCAAAATCGAAACTTCACCAAACCAATCAACTTTTGATGCTGCGTTCATAGAAGTGCTTGTTTCAGTGAGATAAGCACTTCAGACGGCCAAAATCTAAACTTCACAAAACGACTCAACTTTTGATGCTGATTTCACTGAAATGCTTCTTTCAGTCAGATATGCACTTCAGAAGAACAAAATCTAAACTTCACCAAACCAAAAAACTTATGATGCTGGGTTCACTGAATTGCTTATTTCAGTGAGATAAGCACTTCAGAAGTCCAAAATCACATCTTCAACAAACCAAAAAACTTATGATGCTGGGTTCTTTGAAGAGCGTATTTCATTCAGATAAGCACTTCAGAAGGCCAAAATCACAACTTCACAAAACCAAACATCTTTCGATGCTCAGTTCACTGAAGTGCTTATTTCAGCGAGATCAGCACTTCAGAATGCCAAAATCCCAACCTCACCAAACGACTCAACGTTTGATGCTCGTTTCACTGAATTGCTTATTTCAGTCAGATAAGCACTTCAGAAGGCCAAAATCTAAACTTCACTAAACGACTCAACTTTTGATGCTGATTTCACTGAAATGCTTCTTTCATTCAGATATGCACATCAGAAGGCCAAAATCTAAACTTCACCAAACCACCCAACTTTAGATCCTGGATTTACCCAAATGCTTATTTTAGTGAGAGAAGCACTTCAGAAGACCAAAATCTAAACTTCACCAAACCACTCAACTTTCGATGCTGGATTCACTGAAGTGCTTATTTCAGAGAGATAAGCATTTCACTACACCAATATCCCAACCTCACCAAACGACTCCACTTTTGATGCTGATTTTACTGAAATGCTTCTTTCAATCAGATATGCACATCAGAAGGCAAAAATCTCAACTTCACCAAAACACCCAACTTTCGATCCTGGATTTACACAAATGTTTATTTCAGTGAGATAAGCACTTCAGAAGACCAAAATCTAAACTTCACCAAACCACTCAACTTTCGACGCTGGGTTCACTGAAGTGCTTATTTCAGTGAGATAAGCACTTCAGAAGACCAAAATCTAAACTTCACCAAACCACTCAACTTTTGTTGCTGCGTTCACTGAATTGCTTATTTCAGTGAGATAAGCACTTCAGAAGTCCAAAATCACATCTTCACCAAACCATAAAACTTATGAAGCTGGGTTCACTGAAGAGCGCATTTCATTCAGATAAGTACTTCAGAAGGCCAAAATCACAACTTCACAAAACCACACATCTTTCGATGCTGAGTTCACTGAAGTGTTTATTTCAACGAGATAAGTACTTCAGAAGGCCAAAATCTAAACTTCACGAAACGACTCCACTTTTGATGCTGATTTCACTGAAAAGCTTCTTTCAGTCAGATATGCACATCAGAAGGCCAAAATCTCAACTTCACCAAACCACCCAACTTTCGATCCTGGATTTACTCAAATGCTTATTTCAGTGAGATAAGCACTTCAGAAGGCCAAAATCTCAACTTCACAAAAACACTCATCCTTCGATGCTGGGCTCACTGCTGTGAATATTTCAGCGAGATAAGCACTTCAGAATGCCAAATTCCCAACCTCACCAAACGACTCAACTTTTGATGCTGGTTTCACTGAAATGCTTCTTTCAGTCAGTTGAGCACTTCAGAAGGCCAAAATCTCAACTTCATCAAACCACCCAAATTTCGATCCTGGATTTACGCAAATGCTTATTTTCGTGAGAGAAGCACTTCAGAAGACCAAAATCTAAACTTCACCAAACCACTCAACTTTCGATGCTGGGTTCACTGAAGTGCTTATTTCAGAGAGATAAGCACTTCACTAAAACAAAATCCCACCCTCACCAGCGACTCCACTTTTGATGCTGATTTCACTGAAATGCTTCTTTCAAGTCAGATATGCACATCAGAAGGCCAAAATGTCATCTTCACCAAACCACCCAACTTTCGACCCTGGATTGACACAAATGTTTATTTCAGTGAGATAAGCACTTCAGAAGACCAAAATCTAAACTTCACCAAACCACTCAACTTTCGATGCTGTGTTCACTGAAACGCTTATTTCAGTGTGATTTGCACTTCAGAAGACCAAAATCGAAACTTCACCAAACCAATCAACTTTTGATGCTGCGTTCATAGAAGTGCTTGTTTCAGTGAGATAAGCACTTCAGATGGCCAAAATCTAAACTTCACAAAACGACTCAACTTTTGATGCTGATTTCACTGAAATGCTTCTTTCAGTCAGATATGCACTTCAGAAGAACAAAATCTAAACTTCACCAAACCAAAAAACTTATGATGCTGGGTTCACTGAATTGCTTATTTCAGTGAGATAAGCACTTCAGAAGTCCAAAATCACATCTTCAACAAACCAAAAAACTTATGATGCTGGGTTCTTTGAAGAGCGTATTTCATTCAGATAAGCACTTCAGAAGGCCAAAATCACAACTTCACAAAACCAAACATCTTTCGATGCTCAGTTCACTGAAGTGCTTATTTCAGCGAGATCAGCACTTCAGAATGCCAAAATCCCAACCTCACCAAACGACTCAAATTTTGATGCTCGTTTCACTGAATTGCTTATTTCAGTCAGATAAGCACTTCAGAAGGCCAAAATCTAAACTTCACTAAACGACTCAACTTTTGATGCTGATTTCACTGAAATGCTTCTTTCATTCAGATATGCACATCAGAAGGCCAAAATCTAAACTTCACCAAACCACCCAACTTTCGATCCTAGATTTACCCAAATGCTTATTTTAGTGAGAGAAGCACTTCAGAAAACCAAAATCTAAACTTCACAAAACCACTCAACTTTCGATGCTGGGTTCACTGAAGTGCTTATTTCAGAGAGATAAGCATTTCACTACGCAAATATCCCAACCTCGCCAAAAGACTCCACTTTTGATGCTGATTTCACTGAAATGCTTCTTTCAGTCAGATATGCACTTCAGAAGGCCAAAATCTAAACTTCACCAAACCACCCAATTTTCGATCCCGGATTTTCACAAATGCTTATTTCAGTGAAATAAGCAACTCAGAAGGTCTAAATCTCAACTTCACAAAACCACTCATCTTTCGATGCTGGGCTCACTGCAGTGCTTATTTTAGCGATATAAGCACTTCAGAATGCCAAATTCCAACCTCACCAAACGACTCAACTTTTGATGCAGGTTTCACTGAAATGCTTCTTTCAGTCAGTTGAGCACTTCAGAAGGCCAAAATCTCAACTTCACAAAACCACCCAAATTTCGATCCTGGATTTACCCAAATGCTTATTTCAGTGAGACAAGCACTTCAGAAGACCTAAATCTAAACTTCACCAAACCACTCAACTTTCGATGCTGGGTTCACTGAAGAGGTTATTTCAGTCAGATAAGCACTTCAGAAGGCAAAAATCTAAACTTCACAAAACCACACATCTTTTGATGCTGAGTTCACTGAAGTGCTTATTTCAGCGAGATAAGCACTTCAGAAGACCAAAATCTAAACTTCACCAAACCATTCAACTTTTGATGCTGGTTTCACTGAAGTGCTTATTTCAGTCAGATAAGCACTTCAGAAGGCCAAAATCTAAACTTCACTAAACGACTCAACTTTTGATGCTGACTTCACTGAAATGCTTCTTTCAATCAGATATGCACATCAGAAGGCAAAAATCTCAACTTCACTAAACCACCCAACTTTCGATCCTGGATTTACACAAATGTTTATTTCAGAGAGATAAGCACTTCAGAAGACCAAAATCGAAACTTCTCCAAACCACGCAACTTTCGATGCTGGGTTCACTGAAGTTCTTATTTCAGTGAGATTTGCACTTCAGAAGACCAAAATCGAAACTTCACCAAACCAATCAACTTTTGATGCTGCGTTCATAGAAGTGCTTATTTCAGTGAGATAAGCACTTCAGAAGGCCAAAATCTAAACTTCACAAAACGACTCAACTTTTGATGCTGATTTCACTGAAATGCTTCTTTCAGACAGATATGCACTTCAGAAGGCCAAAATCTAAACTTCACCAAACCACCCAATTTTCGATCCTGGATTTACACAAATGCTTATTTCAGTGACATAAGCAACTCAGAATGCCTAAATCTCAACTTCACAAAACCACTCATCTTTCGATGCTGGGCTCACTGCAGTGCTTATTTCAGCGAGATAAGCACTTCAGAATGCCAAATTCCCAACCTCAACAAACGACTCAACTTTTGATGCTGGTTTGACTGAAATGTTTCTTTCAGTCAGTTGAGCACTTCAGAAGGCCAAAATCTCAACTCCACAAAAACACCCAAATTTCGATCCTGGATTTACCCAAATGCTTATTTCAGTGAGATAATCACTTCAGAAGACCTAAATCTAAACTTCACCAAAACACTCAACTTTCGATGCTGGGTTCATTGAAGAGGTTATTTCAGTCAGATAAGCACTTCAGAAGGCCAAAATCACAACATCACAAAACCACACATCTTTTGATGCTGAGTTCACTGAAGTGCTTATTTCAGCGAGATAAGCACTTCAGAAGACCAAAATCAAAACTTCACTAAACCATTCAACTTTTGATGCTGATTTCACTGAAGTGCTTATTTCAGTGAGATAAGCACTTCAGAACACCAAAATCTAAACTTCTCTAAACGACTCAAATTTTGATGCTGATTTCACTGAAATGCTTCTTACAGTCAGATATGCACATCAGAAGGCCAAAATCTCAACTTCACCAAACCACCCAACTTTCGATCCTGGATTTACCCAAGAGCTTATTTCAGTGAGATAAGCACTTCAGAAGACCAAAATCTAAACTTCACCAAACCACTCAACTTTCGATGCTGGATTCACTGAAGTGCTTATTTCAGTGAGATAAGCATTTCACTACGCCAAAATCCCAACCTCACCAAACGACTCCACTTTTGATGCTGATTTTACTGAAATGCTTCTTTCAATCAGATATGCACATCAGAAGGCAAAAATCTCAACTTCACCAAACCACCCAACTTTCGATCCTGGATTTACACAAATGTTTATTTCAGTGAGATAAGCACTTCAGAAGACCAAAATCTAAACTTCACCAAACCACTCAACTTTCGACGCTGGGTTCACTGAAGTGCTTATTTCAGTGAGATAAGCACTTCAGAAGACCAAAATCTAAACTTCACCAAACCACTCAACTTTTGTTGCTGCGTTCACTGAATTGCCTATTTCAGTGAGATAAGCACTTCAGAAGTCCAAAATCACATCTTCACCAAACCATAAAACTTATGAAGCTGGGTTCACTGAAGAGCGCATTTCATTCAGATAAGTACTTCAGAAGGCCAAAATCACAACTTCACAAAACCACACATCTTTCGATGCTGAGTTCACTGAAGTGTTTATTTCAACGAGATAAGTACTTCAGAAGGTCAAAATCTAAACTTCACGAAACGACTCCACTTTTGATGCTGATTTCACTGAAAAGCTTCTTTCAGTCAGATATGCACATCAGAAGGCCAAAATCTCAACTTCACCAAACCACCCAACTTTCGATCCTGGATTTACACAAATGCTTATTTCAGTGAGATAAGCACTTCAGAAGGCCAAAATCTCAACTTCACAAAAACACTCATCTTTCGATGCTGGGCTCACTGCTGTGAATATTTCAGCGAGATAAGCACTTCAGAATGCCAAATTCCCAACCTCACCAAACGACTCAACTTTTGATGCTGGTTTCACTGAAATGCTTCTTTCAGTCAGTTGAGCACTTCAGAAGGCCAAAATCTCAACTTCATCAAACCACCCAAATTTCGATCCTGGATTTACGCAAATGCTTATTTTCGTGAGAGAAGCACTTCAGAAGACCAAAATCTAAACTTCACCAAACCACTCAACTTTCGATGCTGGGTTCACTGAAGTGCTTATTTCAGAGAGATAAGCACTTCACTAAAACAAAATCCCAACCTCACCAACGACTCCACTTTTGATGCTGATTTCACTGAAATGCTTCTTTCAAGTCAGATATGCACATCAGAAGGCCAAAATGTCATCTTCACCAAACCACCCAACTTTCGACCCTGGATTGACACAAACGTTTATTTCAGTGAGATAAGCACTTCAGAAGACCAAAATCTAAACTTCACCAAACCACTCAACTTTCGATGCTGTGTTCACTGAAACGCTTATTTCAGTGTGATTTGCACTTCAGAAGACCAAAATCTAAACTTCACCAAACCACTCAACTTTCGATGCTGTGTTCACTGAAACGCTTATTTCAGTGTGATTTGCACTTCAGAAGACCAAAATCGAAACTTCACCAAACCAATCAACTTTTGATGCTGCGTTCATAGAAGTGCTTGTTTCAGTGAGATAAGCACTTCAGATGGCCAAAATCTAAACTTCACAAAACGACTCAACTTTTGATGCTGATTTCACTGAAATGCTTCTTTCAGTCAGATATGCACTTCAGAAGAACAAAATCTAAACTTCACCAAACCAAAAAACTTATGATGCTGGGTTCACTGAATTGCTTATTTCAGTGAGATAAGCACTTCAGAAGTCCAAAATCACATCTTCAACAAACCAAAAAACTTATGATGCTGGGTTCTTTGAAGAGCGTATTTCATTCAGATAAGCACTTCAGAAGGCCAAAATCACAACTTCACAAAACCAAACATCTTTCGATGCTCAGTTCACTGAAGTGCTTATTTCAGCGAGATCAGCACTTCAGAATGCCAAAATCCCAACCTCACCAAACGACTCAAATTTTGATGCTCGTTTCACTGAATTGCTTATTTCAGTCAGATAAGCACTTCAGAAGGCCAAAATCTAAACTTCACTAAACGACTCAACTTTTGATGCTGATTTCACTGAAATGCTTCTTTCATTCAGATATGCACATCAGAAGGCCAAAATCTAAACTTCACCAAACCACCCAACTTTCGATCCTAGATTTACCCAAATGCTTATTTTAGTGAGAGAAGCACTTCAGAAAACCAAAATCTAAACTTCACAAAACCACTCAACTTTCGATGCTGGGTTCACTGAAGTGCTTATTTCAGAGAGATAAGCATTTCACTACGCAAATATCCCAACCTCGCCAAAAGACTCCACTTTTGATGCTGATTTCACTGAAATGCTTCTTTCAGTCAGATATGCACTTCAGAAGGCCAAAATCTAAACTTCACCAAACCACCCAATTTTCGATCCCGGATTTTCACAAATGCTTATTTCAGTGAAATAAGCAACTCAGAAGGTCTAAATCTCAACTTCACAAAACCACTCATCTTTCGATGCTGGGCTCACTGCAGTGCTTATTTTAGCGATATAAGCACTTCAGAATGCCAAATTCCAACCTCACCAAACGACTCAACTTTTGATGCAAATTTCACTGAAATGCTTCTTTCAGTCAGTTGAGCACTTCAGAAGGCCAAAATCTCAACTTCACAAAACCACCCAAATTTCGATCCTGGATTTACCCAAATGCTTATTTCAGTGAGACAAGCACTTCAGAAGACCTAAATCTAAACTTCACCAAACCACTCAACTTTCGATGCTGGGTTCACTGAAGAGGTTATTTCAGTCAGATAAGCACTTCAGAAGGCAAAAATCTAAACTTCACAAAACCACACATCTTTTGATGCTGAGTTCACTGAAGTGCTTATTTCAGCGAGATAAGCACTTCAGAAGACCAAAATCTAAACTTCACCAAACCATTCAACTTTTGATGCTGGTTTCACTGAAGTGCTTATTTCAGTCAGATAAGCACTTCAGAAGGCCAAAATCTAAACTTCACTAAACGACTCAACTTTTGATGCTGACTTCACTGAAATGCTTCTTTCAATCAGATATGCACATCAGAAGGCAAAAATCTCAACTTCACTAAACCACCCAACTTTCGATCCTGGATTTACACAAATGTTTATTTCAGAGAGATAAGCACTTCAGAAGACCAAAATCGAAACTTCTCCAAACCACGCAACTTTCGATGCTGGGTTCACTGAAGTTCTTATTTCAGTGAGATTTGCACTTCAGAAGACCAAAATCGAAACTTCACCAAACCAATCAACTTTTGATGCTGCGTTCATAGAAGTGCTTATTTCAGTGAGATAAGCACTTCAGAAGGCCAAAATCTAAACTTCACAAAACGACTCAACTTTTGATGCTGATTTCACTGAAATGCTTCTTTCAGACAGATATGCACTTCAGAAGGCCAAAATCTAAACTTCACCAAACCACCCAATTTTCGATCCTGGATTTACACAAATGCTTATTTCAGTGACATAAGCAACTCAGAATGCCTAAATCTCAACTTCACAAAACCACTCATCTTTCGATGCTGGGCTCACTGCAGTGCTTATTTCAGCGAGATAAGCACTTCAGAATGCCAAATTCCCAACCTCAACAAACGACTCAACTTTTGATGCTGGTTTCACTGAAATGTTTCTTTCAGTCAGTTGAGCACTTCAGAAGGCCAAAATCTCAACTCCACAAAAACACCCAAATTTCGATCCTGGATTTACCCAAATGCTTATTTCAGTGAGATAATCACTTCAGAAGACCTAAATCTAAACTTCACCAAAACACTCAACTTTCGATGCTGGGTTCATTGAAGAGGTTATTTCAGTCAGATAAGCACTTCAGAAGGCCAAAATCACAACATCACAAAACCACACATCTTTTGATGCTGAGTTCACTGAAGTGCTTATTTCAGCGAGATAAGCACTTCAGAAGACCAAAATCAAAACTTGACTAAACCATTCAACTTTTGATGCTGATTTCACTGAAGTGCTTATTTCAGTGAGATAAGCACTTCAGAATACCAAAATCTAAACTTCTCTAAACGACTCAAATTTTGATGCTGATTTCACTGAAATGCTTCTTACAGTCAGATATGCACATCAGAAGGCCAAAATCTCAACTTCACCAAACCACCCAACTTTCGATCCTGGATTTACCCAAGAGCTTATTTCAGTGAGATAAGCACTTCAGAAGACCAAAATCTAAACTTCACCAAACCACTCAACTTTCGATGCTGGATTCACTGAAGTGCTTATTTCAGTGAGATAAGCATTTCACTACGCCAAAATCCCAACCTCACCAAACGACTCCACTTTTGATGCTGATTTTACTGAAATGCTTCTTTCAATCAGATATGCACATCAGAAGGCAAAAATCTCAACTTCACCAAACCACCCAACTTTCGATCCTGGATTTACACAAATGTTTATTTCAGTGAGATAAGCACTTCAGAAGACCAAAATCTAAACTTCACCAAACCACTCAACTTTCGACGCTGGGTTCACTGAAGTGCTTATTTCAGTGAGATAAGCACTTCAGAAGACCAAAATCTAAACTTCACCAAACCACTCAACTTTTGTTGCTGCGTTCACTGAATTGCTTATTTCAGTGAGATAAGCACTTCAGAAGTCCAAAATCACATCTTCACCAAACCATAAAACTTATGAAGCTGGGTTCACTGAAGAGCGCATTTCATTCAGATAAGTACTTCAGAAGGCCAAAATCACAACTTCACAAAACCACACATCTTTCGATGCTGAGTTCACTGAAGTGTTTATTTCAACGAGATAAGTACTTCAGAAGGTCAAAATCTAAACTTCACGAAACGACTCCACTTTTGATGCTGATTTCACTGAAAAGCTTCTTTCAGTCAGATATGCACATCAGAAGGCCAAAATCTCAACTTCACCAAACCACCCAACTTTCGATCCTGGATTTACACAAATGCTTATTTCAGTGAGATAAGCACTTCAGAAGGCCAAAATCTCAACTTCACAAAAACACTCATCTTTCGATGCTGGGCTCACTGCTGTGAATATTTCAGCGAGATAAGCACTTCAGAATGCCAAATTCCCAACCTCACCAAACGACTCAACTTTTGATGCTGGTTTCACTGAAATGCTTCTTTCAGTCAGTTGAGCACTTCAGAAGGCCAAAATCTCAACTTCATCAAACCACCCAAATTTCGATCCTGGATTTACGCAAATGCTTATTTTCGTGAGAGAAGCACTTCAGAAGACCAAAATCTAAACTTCACCAAACCACTCAACTTTCGATGCTGGGTTCACTGAAGTGCTTATTTCAGAGAGATAAGCACTTCACTAAAACAAAATCCCAACCTCACCAACGACTCCACTTTTGATGCTGATTTCACTGAAATGCTTCTTTCAAGTCAGATATGCACATCAGAAGGCCAAAATGTCATCTTCACCAAACCACCCAACTTTCGACCCTGGATTGACACAAACGTTTATTTCAGTGAGATAAGCACTTCAGAAGACCAAAATCTAAACTTCACCAAACCACTCAACTTTCGATGCTGTGTTCACTGAAACGCTTATTTCAGTGTGATTTGCACTTCAGAAGACCAAAATCTAAACTTCACCAAACCACTCAACTTTCGATGCTGTGTTCACTGAAACGCTTATTTCAGTGTGATTTGCACTTCAGAAGACCAAAATCGAAACTTCACCAAACCAATCAACTTTTGATGCTGCGTTCATAGAAGTGCTTGTTTCAGTGAGATAAGCACTTCAGATGGCCAAAATCTAAACTTCACAAAACGACTCAACTTTTGATGCTGATTTCACTGAAATGCTTCTTTCAGTCAGATATGCACTTCAGAAGAACAAAATCTAAACTTCACCAAACCAAAAAACTTATGATGCTGGGTTCACTGAATTGCTTATTTCAGTGAGATATGCACTTCAGAAGGCCAAAATCTCAACTTCACAAAAACACCCAAATTTCGATCCTGGATTTACCCAAATGCTTATTTCAGTGAGATAATCACTTCAGAAGACCTAAATCTAAACTTCACCAAAACACTCAACTTTCGATGCTGGGTTCATTGAAGAGGTTATTTCAGTCAGATAAGCACTTCAGAAGGCCAAAATCACAACATCACAAAACCACACATCTTTTGATGCTGAGTTCACTGACGTGCTTATTTCAGCGAGATAAGCACTTCAGAAGACCAAAATCAAAACTTCACTAAACCATTCAACTTTTGATGCTGATTTCACTGAAGTGCTTATTTCAGTGAGATAAGGACTTCAGAATACCAAAATCTAAACTTCTCTAAACGACTCAACTTTTGATGCTGATTTCACTGAAATGCTTCTTACAGTCAGATATGCACATCAGAAGGCCAAAATCTCAACTTCACCAAACCACCCAACTTTCGATCCTGGATTTACCCAAATGCTTATTTCAGTGAGATAAGCACTTCAGAAGACAAAAATCTAAACTTCACCAAACCACTCAACTTTTGTTGCTGCGTTCACTGAATTGCTTATTTCAGTGAGATAAGCACTTCAGAAGTCCAAAATCACATCTTCACCAAACCATAAAACTTATGAAGCTGGGTTCACTGAAAAGCGCATTTCATTCAGATAAGTACTTCAGAAGGCCAAAATCACAACTTCACAAAACCACACATCTTTCGATGCTTAGTTCACTGAAGTGTTTATTTCAACGAGATAAGTACTTCAGAAGGCCAAAATCTAAACTTCACGAAACGACTCAACTTTTGATGCTGATTTCACTGAAAAGCTTCTTTCAGTCAGATATGCACATCAGAAGGCCAAAATCTCAACTTCACCAAACCACCCAACTTTCGATCCTGGATTTACACAAATGTTTATTTCAGTGAGATAAGCACTTCAGAAGACCAAAATCTAAACTTCACCAAACCACTCAACTTTCGACGCTGGGTTCACTGAAGTGCTTATTTCAGTGAGATTTGCACTTCAGAAGACCTAAATCTAAACTTCACCAAACCACTCAACTTTCGATGCTGGGTTCACTGAAGAGGTTATTTCAGTCAGATAAGCACTTCAGAAGGCAAAAATCTAAACTTCACAAAACCACACATCTTTTGATGCTGAGTTCACTGAAGTGCTTATTTCAACGAGATAAGCACTTCAGAAGACCAAAATCAAACTTCACCAAACCATTCAACTATTGATGCTGGTTTCACTGAAGTGCTTATTTCAGCGACAGAAGCACTTCAGAATGCCAAAATCCCAACTTCACCAAAAACTCAACTTTTGATGCTGGTTTCACTGAAGTGCTTCTTTCAGTCAGATAAGCACTTCAGAAGACCAAAATCTAAACTTCACCAAACCACCCAATTTTCGATCCTGGATTTACACAAATGCTTATTTCAGTGAGATAAGCACTTCAGAAGGCCAAAATCTCAACTTCACAAAAACACTCATCTTTCGATGCTGGGCTCACTGCAGTGAATATTTCAGCGAGATAAGCACTTCAGAATGCCAAATTCCCAACCTGACCAAACGACTCAACTTTTGATGCTGGTTTCACTGAAATGCTTCTTTCAGTCAGTTGAGCACTTCAGAAGGCCAAAATCTCAACTTCACAAAACCACCCAAATTTCGATCCTGGATTTACCCAAATGCTTATTTCAGTGAGACAAGCACTTCAGAAGACCTAAATCTAAACTTCACCAAACCACTCAACTTTCGATGCTGGGTTCACTGAAGAGGTTATTTCAGTCAGATAAGCACTTCAGAAGGCAAAAATCTAAACTTCACTTAACGAACCAACTTTCGATCCTGGATTTACCCAAATGCTTATTTTAGTGAGAGAAGCACTTCAGAAGACCAAAATCTAAACTTCACCAAACCAATCAACTTTCGATGCTGCGTTCACTGAAGTGCTTCTTTCAGAGAGATAAGCACTTCACTACGCCAAAATCCCAACCTCACCAAACGACTCCACTTTTCATGCTGATTTCACTGAAATGCTTCTTTCAGTCAGATATGCAGATCAGAAGGCCAAAATGTCAACTTCACTAAACCACCCAACTTTCGATCCTGGATTTACACAAATGTTTATTTCAGAGAGATAAGCACTTCAGAAGACCAAAATCTAAACTTCTCCAAACCACGCAACTTTCGATGCTGGGTTCACTGAAGTTCTTATTTCAGTGAGATTTGCACTTCAGAAGACCAAAATCGAAACTTCACCAAACCAATCAACTTTTGATGCTGCGTTCATAGAAGTGCTTATTTCAGTGAGATAAGCACTTCAGAAGGCCAAAATCTAAACTTCACAAAACGACTCAACTTTTGATGCTGATTTCACTGAAATGCTTCTTTCAGACAGATATGCACTTCAGAAGGCCAAAATCTAAACTTCACCAAACCACCCAATTTTCGATCCTGGATTTACACAAATGCTTATTTCATTGACATAAGCAACTCAGAATGCCTAAATCTCAACTTCACAAAACCACTCATCTTTCGATGCTGGGCTCACTGCAGTGCTTATTTCAGCGAGTTAAGCACTTCAGAATGCCAAATTCCCAACCTCAACAAACGACTCAACTTTTGATGCTGGTTTCACTGAAATGCTTCTTTCAGTCAGTTGAGCACTTCAGAAGGCCAAAATCTCAACTTCACAAAAACACCCAAATTTCGATCCTGGATTTACCCAAATGCTTATTTCAGTGAGATAATCACTTCAGAAGACCTAAATCTAAACTTCACCAAAACACTCAACTTTCGATGCTGGGTTCATTGAAGAGGTTATTTCAGTCAGATAAGCACTTCAGAAGGCCAAAATCACAACATCACAAAACCACACATCTTTTGATGCTGAGTTCACTGAAGTGCTTATTTCAGCGAGATAAGCACTTCAGAAGACCAAAATCAAAACTTCACTAAACCATTCAACTTTTGTTGCTGATTTCACTGAAGTGCTTATTTCAGTGAGATAAGCACTTCAGAATACCAAAATCTAAACTTCTCTAAACGACTCAACTTTTGATGCTGATTTCACTGAAATGCTTCTTACAGTCAGATATGCACATCAGAAGGCCAAAATCTCAACTTCACCAAACCACCCAAATTTCGATCCTGGATTTACCCAAATGCTTATTTCAGTGAGATAAGCACTTCAGAAGACCAAAATCTAAACTTCACCAAACCGCTCAACTTTCGATGCTGCGTTCACTGAAGTGCTTATTTCAGAGAGATCAGAACTTCACTACGCCAAAATCCCAACCTCACCAACGACTCCACTTTTGATGCTGATTTCACTGAAATGCTTCTTTCAAGTCAGATATGCACATCAGAAGGCCAAAATGTCATCTTCACCAAACCACCCAACTTTCGATCCTGGATTGACACAAATGTTTATTTCAGTGAGATAAGCACTTCAGAAGACCAAAATCTAAACTTCACCAAACCACTCAACTTTCGATGCTGGGTTCACTGAAGTGCTTATTATTTCAGTGTGATTTGCACTTCAGAAGACCAAAATCGAAACTTCACCAAACCAATCAACTTTTGATGCTGCGTTCATAGAAGTGCTTGTTTCAGTGAGATAAGCACTTCAGATGGCCAAAATCTAAACTTCACAAAACGACTCAACTTTTGATGCTGATTTCACTGAAATGCTTCTTTCAGTCAGATATGCACTTCAGAAGAACAAAATCTAAACTTCACCAAACCAAAAAACTTATGATGCTGGGTTCACTGAATTGCTTATTTCAGTGAGATAAGCACTTCAGAAGTCCAAAATCACATCTTCAACAAACCAAAAAACTTATGATGCTGGGTTCTTTGAAGAGCGTATTTCATTCAGATAAGCACTTCAGAAGGCCAAAATCACAACTTCACAAAACCAAACATCTTTCGATGCTCAGTTCACTGAAGTGCTTATTTCAGCGAGATCAGCACTTCAGAATGCCAAAATCCCAACCTCACCAAACGACTCAACGTTTGATGCTCGTTTCACTGAATTGCTTATTTCAGTCAGATAAGCACTTCAGAAGGCCAAAATCTAAACTTCACTAAACGACTCAACTTTTGATGCTGATTTCACTGAAATGCTTCTTTCATTCAGATATGCACATCAGAAGGCCAAAATCTAAACTTCACCAAACCACCCAACTTTCGATCCTGGATTTACCCAAATGCTTATTTTAGTGAGAGAAGCACTTCAGAAGACCAAAATCTAAACTTCACCAAACCACTCAACTTTCGATGCTGGATTCACTGAAGTGCTTATTTCAGAGAGATAAGCATTTCACTACACCAATATCCCAACCTCACCAAACGACTCCACTTTTGATGCTGATTTTACTGAAATGCTTCTTTCAATCAGATATGCACATCAGAAGGCAAAAATCTCAACTTCACCAAACCACCCAACTTTCGATCCTGGATTTACACAAATGTTTATTTCAGTGAGATAAGCACTTCAGAAGACCAAAATCTAAACTTCACCAAACCACTCAACTTTCGACGCTGGGTTCACTGAAGTGCTTATTTCAGTGAGATAAGCACTTCAGAAGACCAAAATCTAAACTTCACCAAACCACTCAACTTTTGTTGCTGCGTTCACTGAATTGCTTATTTCAGTGAGATAAGCACTTCAGAAGTCCAAAATCACATCTTCACCAAACCATAAAACTTATGAAGCTGGGTTCACTGAAGAGCGCATTTCATTCAGATAAGTACTTCAGAAGGCCAAAATCACAACTTCACAAAACCACACATCTTTCGATGCTGAGTTCACTGAAGTGTTTATTTCAACGAGATAAGTACTTCAGAAGGCCAAAATCTAAACTTCACGAAACGACTCCACTTTTGATGCTGATTTCACTGAAAAGCTTCTTTCAGTCAGATATGCACATCAGAAGGCCAAAATCTCAACTTCACCAAACCACCCAACTTTCGATCCTGGATTTACACAAATGCTTATTTCAGTGAGATAAGCACTTCAGAAGGCCAAAATCTCAACTTCACAAAAACACTCATCTTTCGATGCTGGGCTCACTGCTGTGAATATTTCAGCGAGATAAGCACTTCAGAATGCCAAATTCCCAACCTCACCAAACGACTCAACTTTTGATGCTGGTTTCACTGAAATGCTTCTTTCAGTCAGTTGAGCACTTCAGAAGGCCAAAATCTCAACTTCATCAAACCACCCAAATTTCGATCCTGGATTTACGCAAATGCTTATTTTCGTGAGAGAAGCACTTCAGAAGACCAAAATCTAAACTTCACCAAACCACTCAACTTTCGATGCTGGGTTCACTGAAGTGCTTATTTCAGAGAGATAAGCACTTCACTAAAACAAAATCCCAACCTCACCAACGACTCCACTTTTGATGCTGATTTCACTGAAATGCTTCTTTCAAGTCAGATATGCACATCAGAAGGCCAAAATGTCATCTTCACCAAACCACCCAACTTTCGACCCTGGATTGACACAAATGTTTATTTCAGTGAGATAAGCACTTCAGAAGACCAAAATCTAAACTTCACCAAACCACTCAACTTTCGATGCTGTGTTCACTGAAACGCTTATTTCAGTGTGATTTGCACTTCAGAAGACCAAAATCTAAACTTCACCAAACCACTCAACTTTCGATGCTGTGTTCACTGAAACGCTTATTTCAGTGTGATTTGCACTTCAGAAGACCAAAATCGAAACTTCACCAAACCAATCAACTTTTGATGCTGCGTTCATAGAAGTGCTTGTTTCAGTGAGATAAGCACTTCAGATGGCCAAAATCTAAACTTCACAAAACGACTCAACTTTTGATGCTGATTTCACTGAAATGCTTCTTTCAGTCAGATATGCACTTCAGAAGAACAAAATCTAAACTTCACCAAACCAAAAAACTTATGATGCTGGGTTCACTGAATTGCTTATTTCAGTGAGATATGCACTTCAGAAGGCCAAAATCTCAACTTCACAAAAACACCCAAATTTCGATCCTGGATTTACCCAAATGCTTATTTCAGTGAGATAATCACTTCAGAAGACCTAAATCTAAACTTCACCAAAACACTCAACTTTCGATGCTGGGTTCATTGAAGAGGTTATTTCAGTCAGATAAGCACTTCAGAAGGCCAAAATCACAACATCACAAAACCACACATCTTTTGATGCTGAGTTCACTGACGTGCTTATTTCAGCGAGATAAGCACTTCAGAAGACCAAAATCAAAACTTCACTAAACCATTCAACTTTTGATGCTGATTTCACTGAAGTGCTTATTTCAGTGAGATAAGGACTTCAGAATACCAAAATCTAAACTTCTCTAAACGACTCAACTTTTGATGCTGATTTCACTGAAATGCTTCTTACAGTCAGATATGCACATCAGAAGGCCAAAATCTCAACTTCACCAAACCACCCAACTTTCGATCCTGGATTTACCCAAATGCTTATTTCAGTGAGATAAGCACTTCAGAAGACAAAAATCTAAACTTCACCAAACCACTCAACTTTTGTTGCTGCGTTCACTGAATTGCTTATTTCAGTGAGATAAGCACTTCAGAAGTCCAAAATCACATCTTCACCAAACCATAAAACTTATGAAGCTGGGTTCACTGAAAAGCGCATTTCATTCAGATAAGTACTTCAGAAGGCCAAAATCACAACTTCACAAAACCACACATCTTTCGATGCTTAGTTCACTGAAGTGTTTATTTCAACGAGATAAGTACTTCAGAAGGCCAAAATCTAAACTTCACGAAACGACTCAACTTTTGATGCTGATTTCACTGAAAAGCTTCTTTCAGTCAGATATGCACATCAGAAGGCCAAAATCTCAACTTCACCAAACCACCCAACTTTCGATCCTGGATTTACACAAATGTTTATTTCAGTGAGATAAGCACTTCAGAAGACCAAAATCTAAACTTCACCAAACCACTCAACTTTCGACGCTGGGTTCACTGAAGTGCTTATTTCAGTGAGATTTGCACTTCAGAAGACCTAAATCTAAACTTCACCAAACCACTCAACTTTCGATGCTGGGTTCACTGAAGAGGTTATTTCAGTCAGATAAGCACTTCAGAAGGCAAAAATCTAAACTTCACAAAACCACACATCTTTTGATGCTGAGTTCACTGAAGTGCTTATTTCAACGAGATAAGCACTTCAGAAGACCAAAATCAAACTTCACCAAACCATTCAACTATTGATGCTGGTTTCACTGAAGTGCTTATTTCAGCGACAGAAGCACTTCAGAATGCCAAAATCCCAACTTCACCAAAAACTCAACTTTTGATGCTGGTTTCACTGAAGTGCTTCTTTCAGTCAGATAAGCACTTCAGAAGACCAAAATCTAAACTTCACCAAACCACCCAATTTTCGATCCTGGATTTACACAAATGCTTATTTCAGTGAGATAAGCACTTCAGAAGGCCAAAATCTCAACTTCACAAAAACACTCATCTTTCGATGCTGGGCTCACTGCAGTGAATATTTCAGCGAGATAAGCACTTCAGAATGCCAAATTCCCAACCTGACCAAACGACTCAACTTTTGATGCTGGTTTCACTGAAATGCTTCTTTCAGTCAGTTGAGCACTTCAGAAGGCCAAAATCTCAACTTCACAAAACCACCCAAATTTCGATCCTGGATTTACCCAAATGCTTATTTCAGTGAGACAAGCACTTCAGAAGACCTAAATCTAAACTTCACCAAACCACTCAACTTTCGATGCTGGGTTCACTGAAGAGGTTATTTCAGTCAGATAAGCACTTCAGAAGGCAAAAATCTAAACTTCACTTAACGAACCAACTTTCGATCCTGGATTTACCCAAATGCTTATTTTAGTGAGAGAAGCACTTCAGAAGACCAAAATCTAAACTTCACCAAACCAATCAACTTTCGATGCTGCGTTCACTGAAGTGCTTCTTTCAGAGAGATAAGCACTTCACTACGCCAAAATCCCAACCTCACCAAACGACTCCACTTTTCATGCTGATTTCACTGAAATGCTTCTTTCAGTCAGATATGCAGATCAGAAGGCCAAAATGTCAACTTCACTAAACCACCCAACTTTCGATCCTGGATTTACACAAATGTTTATTTCAGAGAGATAAGCACTTCAGAAGACCAAAATCTAAACTTCTCCAAACCACGCAACTTTCGATGCTGGGTTCACTGAAGTTCTTATTTCAGTGAGATTTGCACTTCAGAAGACCAAAATCGAAACTTCACCAAACCAATCAACTTTTGATGCTGCGTTCATAGAAGTGCTTATTTCAGTGAGATAAGCACTTCAGAAGGCCAAAATCTAAACTTCACAAAACGACTCAACTTTTGATGCTGATTTCACTGAAATGCTTCTTTCAGACAGATATGCACTTCAGAAGGCCAAAATCTAAACTTCACCAAACCACCCAATTTTCGATCCTGGATTTACACAAATGCTTATTTCATTGACATAAGCAACTCAGAATGCCTAAATCTCAACTTCACAAAACCACTCATCTTTCGATGCTGGGCTCACTGCAGTGCTTATTTCAGCGAGTTAAGCACTTCAGAATGCCAAATTCCCAACCTCAACAAACGACTCAACTTTTGATGCTGGTTTCACTGAAATGCTTCTTTCAGTCAGTTGAGCACTTCAGAAGGCCAAAATCTCAACTTCACAAAAACACCCAAATTTCGATCCTGGATTTACCCAAATGCTTATTTCAGTGAGATAATCACTTCAGAAGACCTAAATCTAAACTTCACCAAAACACTCAACTTTCGATGCTGGGTTCATTGAAGAGGTTATTTCAGTCAGATAAGCACTTCAGAAGGCCAAAATCACAACATCACAAAACCACACATCTTTTGATGCTGAGTTCACTGAAGTGCTTATTTCAGCGAGATAAGCACTTCAGAAGACCAAAATCAAAACTTCACTAAACCATTCAACTTTTGTTGCTGATTTCACTGAAGTGCTTATTTCAGTGAGATAAGCACTTCAGAATACCAAAATCTAAACTTCTCTAAACGACTCAACTTTTGATGCTGATTTCACTGAAATGCTTCTTACAGTCAGATATGCACATCAGAAGGCCAAAATCTCAACTTCACCAAACCACCCAAATTTCGATCCTGGATTTACCCAAATGCTTATTTCAGTGAGATAAGCACTTCAGAAGACCAAAATCTAAACTTCACCAAACCGCTCAACTTTCGATGCTGCGTTCACTGAAGTGCTTATTTCAGAGAGATCAGAACTTCACTACGCCAAAATCCCAACCTCACCAACGACTCCACTTTTGATGCTGATTTCACTGAAATGCTTCTTTCAAGTCAGATATGCACATCAGAAGGCCAAAATGTCATCTTCACCAAACCACCCAACTTTCGATCCTGGATTGACACAAATGTTTATTTCAGTGAGATAAGCACTTCAGAAGACCAAAATCTAAACTTCACCAAACCACTCAACTTTCGATGCTGGGTTCACTGAAGTGCTTATTATTTCAGTGTGATTTGCACTTCAGAAGACCAAAATCGAAACTTCACCAAACCAATCAACTTTTGATGCTGCGTTCATAGAAGTGCTTGTTTCAGTGAGATAAGCACTTCAGATGGCCAAAATCTAAACTTCACAAAACGACTCAACTTTTGATGCTGATTTCACTGAAATGCTTCTTTCAGTCAGATATGCACTTCAGAAGAACAAAATCTAAACTTCACCAAACCAAAAAACTTATGATGCTGGGTTCACTGAATTGCTTATTTCAGTGAGATAAGCACTTCAGAAGTCCAAAATCACATCTTCAACAAACCAAAAAACTTATGATGCTGGGTTCTTTGAAGAGCGTATTTCATTCAGATAAGCACTTCAGAAGGCCAAAATCACAACTTCACAAAACCAAACATCTTTCGATGCTCAGTTCACTGAAGTGCTTATTTCAGCGAGATCAGCACTTCAGAATGCCAAAATCCCAACCTCACCAAACGACTCAACGTTTGATGCTCGTTTCACTGAATTGCTTATTTCAGTCAGATAAGCACTTCAGAAGGCCAAAATCTAAACTTCACTAAACGACTCAACTTTTGATGCTGATTTCACTGAAATGCTTCTTTCATTCAGATATGCACATCAGAAGGCCAAAATCTAAACTTCACCAAACCACCCAACTTTCGATCCTGGATTTACCCAAATGCTTATTTTAGTGAGAGAAGCACTTCAGAAGACCAAAATCTAAACTTCACCAAACCACTCAACTTTCGATGCTGGATTCACTGAAGTGCTTATTTCAGAGAGATAAGCATTTCACTACACCAATATCCCAACCTCACCAAACGACTCCACTTTTGATGCTGATTTTACTGAAATGCTTCTTTCAATCAGATATGCACATCAGAAGGCAAAAATCTCAACTTCACCAAACCACCCAACTTTCGATCCTGGATTTACACAAATGTTTATTTCAGTGAGATAAGCACTTCAGAAGACCAAAATCTAAACTTCACCAAACCACTCAACTTTCGACGCTGGGTTCACTGAAGTGCTTATTTCAGTGAGATAAGCACTTCAGAAGACCAAAATCTAAACTTCACCAAACCACTCAACTTTTGTTGCTGCGTTCACTGAATTGCTTATTTCAGTGAGATAAGCACTTCAGAAGTCCAAAATCACATCTTCACCAAACCATAAAACTTATGAAGCTGGGTTCACTGAAGAGCGCATTTCATTCAGATAAGTACTTCAGAAGGCCAAAATCACAACTTCACAAAACCACACATCTTTCGATGCTGAGTTCACTGAAGTGTTTATTTCAACGAGATAAGTACTTCAGAAGGCCAAAATCTAAACTTCACGAAACGACTCCACTTTTGATGCTGATTTCACTGAAAAGCTTCTTTCAGTCAGATATGCACATCAGAAGGCCAAAATCTCAACTTCACCAAACCACCCAACTTTCGATCCTGGATTTACTCAAATGCTTATTTCAGTGAGATAAGCACTTCAGAAGACCAAAATCTAAACTTCACCAAACCACTCAACTTTCGATGCTGGGTTCACTGAAGTGCTTATTATTTCAGTGTGATTTGCACTTCAGAAGACCAAAATCGAAACTTCACCAAACCAATCAACTTTTGATGCTGCGTTCATAGAAGTGCTTGTTTCAGTGAGATAAGCACTTCAGATGGCCAAAATCTAAACTTCACAAAACGACTCAACTTTTGATGCTGATTTCACTGAAATGCTTCTTTCAGTCAGATATGCACTTCAGAAGAACAAAATCTAAACTTCACCAAACCAAAAAACTTATGATGCTGGGTTCACTGAATTGCTTATTTCAGTGAGATATGCACTTCAGAAGGCCAAAATCTCAACTTCACAAAAACACCCAAATTTCGATCCTGGATTTACCCAAATGCTTATTTCAGTGAGATAATCACTTCAGAAGACCTAAATCTAAACTTCACCAAAACACTCAACTTTCGATGCTGGGTTCATTGAAGAGGTTATTTCAGTCAGATAAGCACTTCAGAAGGCCAAAATCACAACATCACAAAACCACACATCTTTTGATGCTGAGTTCACTGACGTGCTTATTTCAGCGAGATAAGCACTTCAGAAGACCAAAATCAAAACTTCACTAAACCATTCAACTTTTGATGCTGATTTCACTGAAGTGCTTATTTCAGTGAGATAAGGACTTCAGAATACCAAAATCTAAACTTCTCTAAACGACTCAACTTTTGATGCTGATTTCACTGAAATGCTTCTTACAGTCAGATATGCACATCAGAAGGCCAAAATCTCAACTTCACCAAACCACCCAACTTTCGATCCTGGATTTACCCAAATGCTTATTTCAGTGAGATAAGCACTTCAGAAGACAAAAATCTAAACTTCACCAAACCACTCAACTTTTGTTGCTGCGTTCACTGAATTGCTTATTTCAGTGAGATAAGCACTTCAGAAGTCCAAAATCACATCTTCACCAAACCATAAAACTTATGAAGCTGGGTTCACTGAAAAGCGCATTTCATTCAGATAAGTACTTCAGAAGGCCAAAATCACAACTTCACAAAACCACACATCTTTCGATGCTTAGTTCACTGAAGTGTTTATTTCAACGAGATAAGTACTTCAGAAGGCCAAAATCTAAACTTCACGAAACGACTCAACTTTTGATGCTGATTTCACTGAAAAGCTTCTTTCAGTCAGATATGCACATCAGAAGGCCAAAATCTCAACTTCACCAAACCACCCAACTTTCGATCCTGGATTTACACAAATGTTTATTTCAGTGAGATAAGCACTTCAGAAGACCAAAATCTAAACTTCACCAAACCACTCAACTTTCGACGCTGGGTTCACTGAAGTGCTTATTTCAGTGAGATTTGCACTTCAGAAGACCTAAATCTAAACTTCACCAAACCACTCAACTTTCGATGCTGGGTTCACTGAAGAGGTTATTTCAGTCAGATAAGCACTTCAGAAGGCAAAAATCTAAACTTCACAAAACCACACATCTTTTGATGCTGAGTTCACTGAAGTGCTTATTTCAACGAGATAAGCACTTCAGAAGACCAAAATCAAACTTCACCAAACCATTCAACTATTGATGCTGGTTTCACTGAAGTGCTTATTTCAGCGACAGAAGCACTTCAGAATGCCAAAATCCCAACTTCACCAAAAACTCAACTTTTGATGCTGGTTTCACTGAAGTGCTTCTTTCAGTCAGATAAGCACTTCAGAAGACCAAAATCTAAACTTCACCAAACCACCCAATTTTCGATCCTGGATTTACACAAATGCTTATTTCAGTGAGATAAGCACTTCAGAAGGCCAAAATCTCAACTTCACAAAAACACTCATCTTTCGATGCTGGGCTCACTGCAGTGAATATTTCAGCGAGATAAGCACTTCAGAATGCCAAATTCCCAACCTGACCAAACGACTCAACTTTTGATGCTGGTTTCACTGAAATGCTTCTTTCAGTCAGTTGAGCACTTCAGAAGGCCAAAATCTCAACTTCACAAAACCACCCAAATTTCGATCCTGGATTTACCCAAATGCTTATTTCAGTGAGACAAGCACTTCAGAAGACCTAAATCTAAACTTCACCAAACCACTCAACTTTCGATGCTGGGTTCACTGAAGAGGTTATTTCAGTCAGATAAGCACTTCAGAAGGCAAAAATCTAAACTTCACTTAACGAACCAACTTTCGATCCTGGATTTACCCAAATGCTTATTTTAGTGAGAGAAGCACTTCAGAAGACCAAAATCTAAACTTCACCAAACCAATCAACTTTCGATGCTGCGTTCACTGAAGTGCTTCTTTCAGAGAGATAAGCACTTCACTACGCCAAAATCCCAACCTCACCAAACGACTCCACTTTTCATGCTGATTTCACTGAAATGCTTCTTTCAGTCAGATATGCAGATCAGAAGGCCAAAATGTCAACTTCACTAAACCACCCAACTTTCGATCCTGGATTTACACAAATGTTTATTTCAGAGAGATAAGCACTTCAGAAGACCAAAATCTAAACTTCTCCAAACCACGCAACTTTCGATGCTGGGTTCACTGAAGTTCTTATTTCAGTGAGATTTGCACTTCAGAAGACCAAAATCGAAACTTCACCAAACCAATCAACTTTTGATGCTGCGTTCATAGAAGTGCTTATTTCAGTGAGATAAGCACTTCAGAAGGCCAAAATCTAAACTTCACAAAACGACTCAACTTTTGATGCTGATTTCACTGAAATGCTTCTTTCAGACAGATATGCACTTCAGAAGGCCAAAATCTAAACTTCACCAAACCACCCAATTTTCGATCCTGGATTTACACAAATGCTTATTTCATTGACATAAGCAACTCAGAATGCCTAAATCTCAACTTCACAAAACCACTCATCTTTCGATGCTGGGCTCACTGCAGTGCTTATTTCAGCGAGTTAAGCACTTCAGAATGCCAAATTCCCAACCTCAACAAACGACTCAACTTTTGATGCTGGTTTCACTGAAATGCTTCTTTCAGTCAGTTGAGCACTTCAGAAGGCCAAAATCTCAACTTCACAAAAACACCCAAATTTCGATCCTGGATTTACCCAAATGCTTATTTCAGTGAGATAATCACTTCAGAAGACCTAAATCTAAACTTCACCAAAACACTCAACTTTCGATGCTGGGTTCATTGAAGAGGTTATTTCAGTCAGATAAGCACTTCAGAAGGCCAAAATCACAACATCACAAAACCACACATCTTTTGATGCTGAGTTCACTGAAGTGCTTATTTCAGCGAGATAAGCACTTCAGAAGACCAAAATCAAAACTTCACTAAACCATTCAACTTTTGTTGCTGATTTCACTGAAGTGCTTATTTCAGTGAGATAAGCACTTCAGAATACCAAAATCTAAACTTCTCTAAACGACTCAACTTTTGATGCTGATTTCACTGAAATGCTTCTTACAGTCAGATATGCACATCAGAAGGCCAAAATCTCAACTTCACCAAACCACCCAAATTTCGATCCTGGATTTACCCAAATGCTTATTTCAGTGAGATAAGCACTTCAGAAGACCAAAATCTAAACTTCACCAAACCGCTCAACTTTCGATGCTGCGTTCACTGAAGTGCTTATTTCAGAGAGATCAGAACTTCACTACGCCAAAATCCCAACCTCACCAACGACTCCACTTTTGATGCTGATTTCACTGAAATGCTTCTTTCAAGTCAGATATGCACATCAGAAGGCCAAAATGTCATCTTCACCAAACCACCCAACTTTCGATCCTGGATTGACACAAATGTTTATTTCAGTGAGATAAGCACTTCAGAAGACCAAAATCTAAACTTCACCAAACCACTCAACTTTCGATGCTGGGTTCACTGAAGTGCTTATTATTTCAGTGTGATTTGCACTTCAGAAGACCAAAATCGAAACTTCACCAAACCAATCAACTTTTGATGCTGCGTTCATAGAAGTGCTTGTTTCAGTGAGATAAGCACTTCAGATGGCCAAAATCTAAACTTCACAAAACGACTCAACTTTTGATGCTGATTTCACTGAAATGCTTCTTTCAGTCAGATATGCACTTCAGAAGAACAAAATCTAAACTTCACCAAACCAAAAAACTTATGATGCTGGGTTCACTGAATTGCTTATTTCAGTGAGATAAGCACTTCAGAAGTCCAAAATCACATCTTCAACAAACCATAAAACTTATGATGCTGGGTTCTTTGAAGAGCGTATTTCATTCAGATAAGCACTTCAGAAGGCCAAAATCACAACTTCACAAAACCAAACATCTTTCGATGCTCAGTTCACTGAAGTGCTTATTTCTGCGAGATCAGCACTTCAGAATGCCAAAATCCCAACCTCACCAAACGACTCAAATTTTGATGCTCGTTTCACTGAATTGCTTATTTCAGTCAGATAAGCACTTCAGAAGGCCAAAATCTAAACTTCACTAAACGACTCAACTTTTGATGCTGACTTCACTGAAATGCTTCTTTCAGTCAGATATGCACATCAGAAAGCCATAATCTAAACTTCACCAAACGACCCAACTTTCGATCCTGGATTTACCCAAATGCTTATTTAAGTGAGAGAAGCACTTCAGAAGACCAAAATCTAAACTTCACCAAACCACTCAACTTTCGATGCTGGATTCACTGAAGTGCTTATTTCAGAGAGATAAGCATTTCACTACACCAATATCCCAACCTCACCAAACGACTCCACTTTTGATGCTGATTTTACTGAAATGCTTCTTTCAATCAGATATGCACATCAGAAGGCAAAAATCTCAACTTCACCAAACCACCCAACTTTCGATCCTGGATTTACACAAATGTTTATTTCAGTGAGATAAGCACTTCAGAAGAACAAAATCTAAACTTCACCAAACCACTCAACTTTCGACGCTGGGTTCACTGAAGTGCTTATTTCAGTGAGACAAGCACTTCAGAATACCAAAATCTAAACTTCTCTAAACGACTCAACTTTTGATGCTGATTTCACTGAAATGCTTCTTACAGTCAGATATGCACATCAGAAGGCCAAAATCTCAACTTCACCAAACCACCCAACTTTCGATCCTGGATTTACCCAAATGCCTATTTCAGTGAGATAAGCACTTCAGAAGACCAAAATCTAAACTTCACCAAACCACTCAACTTTCGATGCTGCGTTCACTGAAGTGCTTATTTCAGAGAGATCAGAACTTCACTACGCCAAAATCCCAACCTCACCAACGACTCCACTTTTGATGCTGATTTCACTGAAATGCTTCTTTCAAGTCAGATATGCACATCAGAAGGCCAAAATGTCATCTTCACCAAACCACCCAACTTTCGATCCTGGATTGACACAAATGTTTATTTCAGTGAGATAAGCACTTCAGAAGACCAAAATCTAAACTTCACCAAACCACTCAACTTTCGATGCTGGGTTCACTGAAGTGCTTATTATTTCAGTGTGATTTGCACTTCAGAAGACCAAAATCGAAACTTCACCAAACCAATCAACTTTTGATGCTGCGTTCATAGAAGTGCTTGTTTCAGTGAGATAAGCACTTCAGATGGCCAAAATCTAAACTTCACAAAACGACTCAACTTTTGATGCTGATTTCACTGAAATGCTTCTTTCAGTCAGATATGCACTTCAGAAGAACAAAATCTAAACTTCACCAAACCAAAAAACTTATGATGCTGGGTTCACTGAATTGCTTATTTCAGTGAGATAAGCACTTCAGAAGTCCAAAATCACATCTTCAACAAACCAAAAAACTTATGATGCTGGGTTCTTTGAAGAGCGTATTTCATTCAGATAAGCACTTCAGAAGGCCAAAATCACAACTTCACAAAACCAAACATCTTTCGATGCTCAGTTCACTGAAGTGCTTATTTCAGCGAGATCAGCACTTCAGAATGCCAAAATCCCAACCTCACCAAACGACTCAACGTTTGATGCTCGTTTCACTGAATTGCTTATTTCAGTCAGATAAGCACTTCAGAAGGCCAAAATCTAAACTTCACTAAACGACTCAACTTTTGATGCTGATTTCACTGAAATGCTTCTTTCATTCAGATATGCACATCAGAAGGCCAAAATCTAAACTTCACCAAACCACCCAACTTTCGATCCTGGATTTACCCAAATGCTTATTTTAGTGAGAGAAGCACTTCAGAAGACCAAAATCTAAACTTCACCAAACCACTCAACTTTCGATGCTGGATTCACTGAAGTGCTTATTTCAGAGAGATAAGCATTTCACTACACCAATATCCCAACCTCACCAAACGACTCCACTTTTGATGCTGATTTTACTGAAATGCTTCTTTCAATCAGATATGCACATCAGAAGGCAAAAATCTCAACTTCACCAAACCACCCAACTTTCGATCCTGGATTTACACAAATGTTTATTTCAGTGAGATAAGCACTTCAGAAGACCAAAATCTAAACTTCACCAAACCACTCAACTTTCGACGCTGGGTTCACTGAAGTGCTTATTTCAGTGAGATAAGCACTTCAGAAGACCAAAATCTAAACTTCACCAAACCACTCAACTTTTGTTGCTGCGTTCACTGAATTGCTTATTTCAGTGAGATAAGCACTTCAGAAGTCCAAAATCACATCTTCACCAAACCATAAAACTTATGAAGCTGGGTTCACTGAAGAGCGCATTTCATTCAGATAAGTACTTCAGAAGGCCAAAATCACAACTTCACAAAACCACACATCTTTCGATGCTGAGTTCACTGAAGTGTTTATTTCAACGAGATAAGTACTTCAGAAGGCCAAAATCTAAACTTCACGAAACGACTCCACTTTTGATGCTGATTTCACTGAAAAGCTTCTTTCAGTCAGATATGCACATCAGAAGGCCAAAATCTCAACTTCACCAAACCACCCAACTTTCGATCCTGGATTTACTCAAATGCTTATTTCAGTGAGATAAGCACTTCAGAAGGCCAAAATCTCAACTTCACAAAAACATTCATCTTTCGATGCTGGGCTCACTGCTGTGAATATTTCAGCGAGATAAGCACTTCAGAATGCCAAATTCCCAACCTCACCAAACGACTCAACTTTTGATGCTGGTTTCACTGAAATGCTTCTTTCAGTCAGTTGAGCACTTCAGAAGGCCAAAATCTCAACTTCATCAAACCACCCAAATTTCGATCCTGGATTTACGCAAATGCTTATTTTCGTGAGAGAAGCACTTCAGAAGACCAAAATCTAAACTTCACCAAACCACTCAACTTTCGATGCTGGGTTCACTGAAGTGCTTATTTCAGAGAGATAAGCACTTCACTAAAACAAAATCCCAACCTCACCAACGACTCCACTTTTGATGCTGATTTCACTGAAATGCTTCTTTCAAGTCAGATATGCACATCAGAAGGCCAAAATGTCATCTTCACCAAACCACCCAACTTTCGACCCTGGATTGACACAAATGTTTATTTCAGTGAGATAAGCACTTCAGAAGACCAAAATCTAAACTTCACCAAACCACTCAACTTTCGATGCTGTGTTCACTGAAACGCTTATTTCAGTGTGATTTGCACTTCAGAAGACCAAAATCTAAACTTCACCAAACCACTCAACTTTCGATGCTGTGTTCACTGAAACGCTTATTTCAGTGTGATTTGCACTTCAGAAGACCAAAATCGAAACTTCACCAAACCAATCAACTTTTGATGCTGCGTTCATAGAAGTGCTTGTTTCAGTGAGATAAGCACTTCAGATGGCCAAAATCTAAACTTCACAAAACGACTCAACTTTTGATGCTGATTTCACTGAAATGCTTCTTTCAGTCAGATATGCACTTCAGAAGAACAAAATCTAAACTTCACCAAACCAAAAAACTTATGATGCTGGGTTCACTGAATTGCTTATTTCAGTGAGATAAGCACTTCAGAAGGCCAAAATCTCAACTTCACAAAAACATTCATCTTTCGATGCTGGGCTCACTGCTGTGAATATTTCAGCGAGATAAGCACTTCAGAATGCCAAATTCCCAACCTCACCAAACGACTCAACTTTTGATGCTGGTTTCACTGAAATGCTTCTTTCAGTCAGTTGAGCACTTCAGAAGGCCAAAATCTCAACTTCATCAAACCACCCAAATTTCGATCCTGGATTTACGCAAATGCTTATTTTCGTGAGAGAAGCACTTCAGAAGACCAAAATCTAAACTTCACCAAACCACTCAACTTTCGATGCTGGGTTCACTGAAGTGCTTATTTCAGAGAGATAAGCACTTCACTAAAACAAAATCCCAACCTCACCAACGACTCCACTTTTGATGCTGATTTCACTGAAATGCTTCTTTCAAGTCAGATATGCACATCAGAAGGCCAAAATGTCATCTTCACCAAACCACCCAACTTTCGACCCTGGATTGACACAAATGTTTATTTCAGTGAGATAAGCACTTCAGAAGACCAAAATCTAAACTTCACCAAACCACTCAACTTTCGATGCTGTGTTCACTGAAACGCTTATTTCAGTGTGATTTGCACTTCAGAAGACCAAAATCTAAACTTCACCAAACCACTCAACTTTCGATGCTGTGTTCACTGAAACGCTTATTTCAGTGTGATTTGCACTTCAGAAGACCAAAATCGAAACTTCACCAAACCAATCAACTTTTGATGCTGCGTTCATAGAAGTGCTTGTTTCAGTGAGATAAGCACTTCAGATGGCCAAAATCTAAACTTCACAAAACGACTCAACTTTTGATGCTGATTTCACTGAAATGCTTCTTTCAGTCAGATATGCACTTCAGAAGAACAAAATCTAAACTTCACCAAACCAAAAAACTTATGATGCTGGGTTCACTGAATTGCTTATTTCAGTGAGATAAGCACTTCAGAAGTCCAAAATCACATCTTCAACAAACCAAAAAACTTATGATGCTGGGTTCTTTGAAGAGCGTATTTCATTCAGATAAGCACTTCAGAAGGCCAAAATCACAACTTCACAAAACCAAACATCTTTCGATGCTCAGTTCACTGAAGTGCTTATTTCAGCGAGATCAGCACTTCAGAATGCCAAAATCCCAACCTCACCAAACGACTCAACGTTTGATGCTCGTTTCACTGAATTGCTTATTTCAGTCAGATAAGCACTTCAGAAGGCCAAAATCTAAACTTCACTAAACGACTCAACTTTTGATGCTGATTTCACTGAAATGCTTCTTTCATTCAGATATGCACATCAGAAGGCCAAAATCTAAACTTCACCAAACCACCCAACTTTCGATCCTGGATTTACCCAAATGCTTATTTTAGTGAGAGAAGCACTTCAGAAGACCAAAATCTAAACTTCACCAAACCACTCAACTTTCGATGCTGGATTCACTGAAGTGCTTATTTCAGAGAGATAAGCATTTCACTACACCAATATCCCAACCTCACCAAACGACTCCACTTTTGATGCTGATTTTACTGAAATGCTTCTTTCAATCAGATATGCACATCAGAAGGCAAAAATCTCAACTTCACCAAACCACCCAACTTTCGATCCTGGATTTACACAAATGTTTATTTCAGTGAGATAAGCACTTCAGAAGACCAAAATCTAAACTTCACCAAACCACTCAACTTTCGACGCTGGGTTCACTGAAGTGCTTATTTCAGTGAGATAAGCACTTCAGAAGACCAAAATCTAAACTTCACCAAACCACTCAACTTTTGTTGCTGCGTTCACTGAATTGCTTATTTCAGTGAGATAAGCACTTCAGAAGTCCAAAATCACATCTTCACCAAACCATAAAACTTATGAAGCTGGGTTCACTGAAGAGCGCATTTCATTCAGATAAGTACTTCAGAAGGCCAAAATCACAACTTCACAAAACCACACATCTTTCGATGCTGAGTTCACTGAAGTGTTTATTTCAACGAGATAAGTACTTCAGAAGACCTAAATCTAAACTTCACCAAAACACTCAACTTTCGATGCTGGGTTCATTGAAGAGGTTATTTCAGTCAGATAAGCACTTCAGAAGGCCAAAATCACAACATCACAAAACCACACATCTTTTGATGCTGAGTTCACTGAAGTGCTTATTTCAGCGAGATAAGCACTTCAGAAGGCCAAAATCTAAACTTCACAAAACGACTCAACTTTTGATGCTGATTTCACTCAAAATGCTTCTTTCAGTCAGATAAGCACTTCAGAAGGCCAAAATCACAACATCACAAAACCACACATCTTTTGATGCTGAGTTCACTGAAGTGCTTATTTCAGTGAGATAAGCACTTCAGAAGGCCAAAATCTCAACTTCACAAAAACACTCATCTTTCGATGCTGGGCTCACTGCTGTGAATATTTCAGCGAGATAAGCACTTCAGAATGCCAAATTCCCAACCTCACCAAACGACTCAACTTTTGATGCTGGTTTCACTGAAATGCTTCTTTCAGTCAGTTGAGCACTTCAGAAGGCCAAAATCTCAACTTCATCAAACCACCCAAATTTCGATCCTGGATTTACGCAAATGCTTATTTTCGTGAGAGAAGCACTTCAGAAGACCAAAATCTAAACTTCACCAAACCACTCAACTTTCGATGCTGGGTTCACTGAAGTGCTTATTTCAGAGAGATAAGCACTTCACTAAAACAAAATCCCAACCTCACCAACGACTCCACTTTTGATGATGATTTCACTGAAATGCTTCTTTCAAGTCAGATATGCACATCAGAAGGCCAAAATGTCATCTTCACCAAACCACCCAACTTTCGACCCTGGATTGACACAAATGTTTATTTCAGTGAGATAAGCACTTCAGAAGACCAAAATCTAAACTTCACCAAACCACTCAACTTTCGATGCTGTGTTCACTGAAACGCTTATTTCAGTGTGATTTGCACTTCAGAAGACCAAAATCTAAACTTCACCAAACCACTCAACTTTCGATGCTGTGTTCACTGAAACGCTTATTTCAGTGTGATTTGCACTTCAGAAGACCAAAATCGAAACTTCACCAAACCAATCAACTTTTGATGCTGCGTTCATAGAAGTGCTTGTTTCAGTGAGATAAGCACTTCAGATGGCCAAAATCTAAACTTCACAAAACGACTCAACTTTTGATGCTGATTTCACTGAAATGCTTCTTTCAGTCAGATATGCACTTCAGAAGAACAAAATCTAAACTTCACCAAACCAAAAAACTTATGATGCTGGGTTCACTGAATTGCTTATTTCAGTGAGATAAGCACTTCAGAAGTCCAAAATCACATCTTCAACAAACCAAAAAACTTATGATGCTGGGTTCTTTGAAGAGCGTATTTCATTCAGATAAGCACTTCAGAAGGCCAAAATCACAACTTCACAAAACCAAACATCTTTCGATGCTCAGTTCACTGAAGTGCTTATTTCTGCGAGATCAGCACTTCAGAATGCCAAAATCCCAACCTCACCAAACGACTCAAATTTTGATGCTCGTTTCACTGAATTGCTTATTTCAGTCAGATAAGCACTTCAGAAGGCCAAAATCTAAACTTCACTAAACGACTCAACTTTTGATGCTGACTTCACTGAAATGCTTCTTTCAGTCAGATATGCACATCAGAAAGCCATAATCTAAACTTCACCAAACGACCCAACTTTCGATCCTGGATTTACCCAAATGCTTATTTTAGTGAGAGAAGCACTTCAGAAGACCAAAATCTAAACTTCACCAAACCAATCAACTTTCGATGCTGCGTTCACTGAAGTGCTTATTTCAGAGAGATAAGCACTTCACTACGCCAAAATCCCAACCTCACCAAACGACTCCACTTTTCATGCTGATTTCACTGAAATGCTTCTTTCAGTCAGATATGCACATCAGAAGGCCAAAATGTCAACTTCACTAAACCACCCAACTTTCGATCCTGGATTTACACAAATGTTTATTTCAGAGAGATAAGCACTTCAGAAGACCAAAATCGAAACTTCTCCAAACCACGCAACTTTCGATGCTGGGTTCACTGAAGTTCTTATTTCAGTGAGATTTGCACTTCAGAAGACCAAAATCGAAACTTCACCAAACCAATCAACTTTTGATGCTGCGTTCATAGAAGTGCTTATTTCAGTGAGATAAGCACTTCAGAAGGCCAAAATCTAAACTTCACAAAACGACTCAACTTTTGATGCTGATTTCACTGAAATGCTTCTTTCAGACAGATATGCACTTCAGAAGGCCAAAATCTAAACTTCACCAAACCACCCAATTTTCGATCCTGGATTTACACAAATGCTTATTTCAGTGACATAAGCAACTCAGAATGCCTAAATCTCAACTTCACAAAACCACTCATCTTTCGATGCTGGGCTCACTGCAGTGCTTATTTCAGCGAGATAAGCACTTCAGAATGCCAAATTCCCAACCTCAACAAACGACTCAACTTTTGATGCTGGTTTCACTGAAATGTTTCTTTCAGTCAGTTGAGCACTTCAGAAGGCCAAAATCTCAACTCCACAAAAACACCCAAATTTCGATCCTGGATTTACCCAAATGCTTATTTCAGTGAGATAATCACTTCAGAAGACCTAAATCTAAACTTCACCAAAACACTCAACTTTCGATGCTGGGTTCATTGAAGAGGTTATTTCAGTCAGATAAGCACTTCAGAAGGCCAAAATCACAACATCACAAAACCACACATCTTTTGATGCTGAGTTCACTGAAGTGCTTATTTCAGCGAGATAAGCACTTCAGAAGACCAAAATCAAAACTTCACTAAACCATTCAACTTTTGATGCTGATTTCACTGAAGTGCTTATTTCAGTGAGATAAGCACTTCAGAATACCAAAATCTAAACTTCTCTAAACGACTCAAATTTTGATGCTGATTTCACTGAAATGCTTCTTACAGTCAGATATGCACATCAGAAGGCCAAAATCTCAACTTCACCAAACCACCCAACTTTCGATCCTGGATTTACCCAAGAGCTTATTTCAGTGAGATAAGCACTTCAGAAGACCAAAATCTAAACTTCACCAAACCACTCAACTTTCGATGCTGGATTCACTGAAGTGCTTATTTCAGAGAGATAAGCATTTCACTACGCCAAAATCCCAACCTCACCAAACGACTCCACTTTTGATGCTGATTTTACTGAAATGCTTCTTTCAATCAGATATGCACATCAGAAGGCAAAAATCTCAACTTCACCAAACCACCCAACTTTCGATCCTGGATTTACACAAATGTTTATTTCAGTGAGATAAGCACTTCAGAAGACCAAAATCTAAACTTCACCAAACCACTCAACTTTCGACGCTGGGTTCACTGAAGTGCTTATTTCAGTGAGATAAGCACTTCAGAAGACCAAAATCGAAACTTCACCAAACCAATCAACTTTTGATGCTGCGTTCATAGAAGTGCTTGTTTCAGTGAGATAAGCACTTCAGATGGCCAAAATCTAAACTTCACAAAACGACTCAACTTTTGATGCTGATTTCACTGAAATGCTTCTTTCAGTCAGATATGCACTTCAGAAGAACAAAATCTAAACTTCACCAAACCAAAAAACTTATGATGCTGGGTTCACTGAATTGCTTATTTCAGTGAGATAAGCACTTCAGAAGTCCAAAATCACATCTTCAACAAACCAAAAAACTTATGATGCTGGGTTCTTTGAAGAGCGTATTTCATTCAGATAAGCACTTCAGAAGGCCAAAATCACAACTTCACAAAACCAAACATCTTTCGATGCTCAGTTCACTGAAGTGCTTATTTCAGCGAGATCAGCACTTCAGAATGCCAAAATCCCAACCTCACCAAACGACTCAACGTTTGATGCTCGTTTCACTGAATTGCTTATTTCAGTCAGATAAGCACTTCAGAAGGCCAAAATCTAAACTTCACTAAACGACTCAACTTTTGATGCTGATTTCACTGAAATGCTTCTTTCATTCAGATATGCACATCAGAAGGCCAAAATCTAAACTTCACCAAACCACCCAACTTTCGATCCTGGATTTACCCAAATGCTTATTTTAGTGAGAGAAGCACTTCAGAAGACCAAAATCTAAACTTCACCAAACCACTCAACTTTCGATGCTGGATTCACTGAAGTGCTTATTTCAGAGAGATAAGCATTTCACTACACCAATATCCCAACCTCACCAAACGACTCCACTTTTGATGCTGATTTTACTGAAATGCTTCTTTCAATCAGATATGCACATCAGAAGGCAAAAATCTCAACTTCACCAAACCACCCAACTTTCGATCCTGGATTTACACAAATGTTTATTTCAGTGAGATAAGCACTTCAGAAGACCAAAATCTAAACTTCACCAAACCACTCAACTTTCGACGCTGGGTTCACTGAAGTGCTTATTTCAGTGAGATAAGCACTTCAGAAGACCAAAATCTAAACTTCACCAAACCACTCAACTTTTGTTGCTGCGTTCACTGAATTGCTTATTTCAGTGAGATAAGCACTTCAGAAGTCCAAAATCACATCTTCACCAAACCATAAAACTTATGAAGCTGGGTTCACTGAAGAGCGCATTTCATTCAGATAAGTACTTCAGAAGGCCAAAATCACAACTTCACAAAACCACACATCTTTCGATGCTGAGTTCACTGAAGTGTTTATTTCAACGAGATAAGTACTTCAGAAGACCTAAATCTAAACTTCACCAAAACACTCAACTTTCGATGCTGGGTTCATTGAAGAGGTTATTTCAGTCAGATAAGCACTTCAGAAGGCCAAAATCACAACATCACAAAACCACACATCTTTTGATGCTGAGTTCACTGAAGTGCTTATTTCAGCGAGATAAGCACTTCAGAAGACCAAAATCAAAACTTGACTAAACCATTCAACTTTTGATGCTGATTTCACTGAAGTGCTTATTTCAGTGAGATAAGCACTTCAGAATACCAAAATCTAAACTTCTCTAAACGACTCAAATTTTGATGCTGATTTCACTGAAATGCTTCTTACAGTCAGATATGCACATCAGAAGGCCAAAATCTCAACTTCACCAAACCACCCAACTTTCGATCCTGGATTTACCCAAGAGCTTATTTCAGTGAGATAAGCACTTCAGAAGACCAAAATCTAAACTTCACCAAACTACTCAACTTTCGATGCTGGATTCACTGAAGTGCTTATTTCAGAGAGATAAGCATTTCACTACGCCAAAATCCCAACCTCACCAAACGACTCCACTTTTGATGCTGATTTTACTGAAATGCTTCTTTCAATCAGATATGCACATCAGAAGGCAAAAATCTCAACTTCACCAAACCACCCAACTTTCGATCCTGGATTTACACAAATGTTTATTTCAGTGAGATAAGCACTTCAGAAGACCAAAATCTAAACTTCACCAAACCACTCAACTTTCGATGCTGTGTTCACTGAAACGCTTATTTCAGTGTGATTTGCACTTCAGAAGACCAAAATCTAAACTTCACCAAACCACTCAACTTTCGATGCTGTGTTCACTGAAACGCTTATTTCAGTGTGATTTGCACTTCAGAAGACCAAAATCGAAACTTCACCAAACCAATCAACTTTTGATGCTGCGTTCATAGAAGTGCTTGTTTCAGTGAGATAAGCACTTCAGATGGCCAAAATCTAAACTTCACAAAACGACTCAACTTTTGATGCTGATTTCACTGAAATGCTTCTTTCAGTCAGATATGCACTTCAGAAGAACAAAATCTAAACTTCACCACACCAAAAAACTTATGATGCTGGGTTCACTGAATTGCTTATTTCAGTGAGATAAGCACTTCAGAAGTCCAAAATCACATCTTCAACAAACCAAAAAACTTATGATGCTGGGTTCTTTGAAGAGCGTATTTCATTCAGATAAGCACTTCAGAAGGCCAAAATCACAACTTCACAAAACCAAACATCTTTCGATGCTCAGTTCACTGAAGTGCTTATTTCTGCGAGATCAGCACTTCAGAATGCCAAAATCCCAACCTCACCAAACGACTCAAATTTTGATGCTCGTTTCACTGAATTGCTTATTTCAGTCAGATAAGCACTTCAGAAGGCCAAAATCTAAACTTCACTAAACGACTCAACTTTTGATGCTGACTTCACTGAAATGCTTCTTTCAGTCAGATATGCACATCAGAAAGCCATAATCTAAACTTCACCAAACGACCCAACTTTCGATCCTGGATTTACCCAAATGCTTATTTTAGTGAGAGAAGCACTTCAGAAGACCAAAATCTAAACTTCACCAAACCAATCAACTTTCGATGCTGCGTTCACTGAAGTGCTTATTTCAGAGAGATAAGCACTTCACTACGCCAAAATCCCAACCTCACCAAACGACTCCACTTTTCATGCTGATTTCACTGAAATGCTTCTTTCAGTCAGATATGTACATCAGAAGGCCAAAATGTCAACTTCACTAAACCACCCAACTTTCGATCCTGGATTTACACAAATGTTTATTTCAGAGAGATAAGCACTTCAGAAGACCAAAATCGAAACTTCTCCAAACCACGCAACTTTCGATGCTGGGTTCACTGAAGTTCTTATTTCAGTGAGATTTGCACTTCAGAAGACCAAAATCGAAACTTCACCAAACCAATCAACTTTTGATGCTGCGTTCATAGAAGTGCTTATTTCAGTGAGATAAGCACTTCAGAAGGCCAAAATCTAAACTTCACAAAACGACTCAACTTTTGATGCTGATTTCACTGAAATGCTTCTTTCAGACAGATATGCACTTCAGAAGGCCAAAATCTAAACTTCACCAAACCACCCAATTTTCGATCCTGGATTTACACAAATGCTTATTTCAGTGACATAAGCAACTCAGAATGCCTAAATCTCAACTTCACAAAACCACTCATCTTTCGATGCTGGGCTCACTGCAGTGCTTATTTCAGCGAGATAAGCACTTCAGAATGCCAAATTCCCAACCTCAACAAACGACTCAACTTTTGATGCTGGTTTCACTGAAATGTTTCTTTCAGTCAGTTGAGCACTTCAGAAGGCCAAAATCTCAACTCCACAAAAACACCCAAATTTCGATCCTGGATTTACCCAAATGCTTATTTCAGTGAGATAATCACTTCAGAAGACCTAAATCTAAACTTCACCAAAACACTCAACTTTCGATGCTGGGTTCATTGAAGAGGTTATTTCAGTCAGATAAGCACTTCAGAAGGCCAAAATCACAACATCACAAAACCACACATCTTTTGATGCTGAGTTCACTGAAGTGCTTATTTCAGCGAGATAAGCACTTCAGAAGACCAAAATCAAAACTTCACTAAACCATTCAACTTTTGATGCTGATTTCACTGAAGTGCTTATTTCAGTGAGATAAGCACTTCAGAATACCAAAATCTAAACTTCTCTAAACGACTCAAATTTTGATGCTGATTTCACTGAAATGCTTCTTACAGTCAGATATGCACATCAGAAGGCCAAAATCTCAACTTCACCAAACCACCCAACTTTCGATCCTGGATTTACCCAAGAGCTTATTTCAGTGAGATAAGCACTTCAGAAGACCAAAATCTAAACTTCACCAAACCACTCAACTTTCGATGCTGGATTCACTGAAGTGCTTATTTCAGAGAGATAAGCATTTCACTACGCCAAAATCCCAACCTCACCAAACGACTCCACTTTTGATGCTGATTTTACTGAAATGCTTCTTTCAATCAGATATGCACATCAGAAGGCAAAAATCTCAACTTCACCAAACCACCCAACTTTCGATCCTGGATTTACACAAATGTTTATTTCAGTGAGATAAGCACTTCAGAAGACCAAAATCTAAACTTCACCAAACCACTCAACTTTCGACGCTGGGTTCACTGAAGTGCTTATTTCAGTGAGATAAGCACTTCAGAAGACCAAAATCGAAACTTCACCAAACCAATCAACTTTTGATGCTGCGTTCATAGAAGTGCTTGTTTCAGTGAGATAAGCACTTCAGATGGCCAAAATCTAAACTTCACAAAACGACTCAACTTTTGATGCTGATTTCACTGAAATGCTTCTTTCAGTCAGATATGCACTTCAGAAGAACAAAATCTAAACTTCACCAAACCAAAAAACTTATGATGCTGGGTTCACTGAATTGCTTATTTCAGTGAGATAAGCACTTCAGAAGTCCAAAATCACATCTTCAACAAACCAAAAAACTTATGATGCTGGGTTCTTTGAAGAGCGTATTTCATTCAGATAAGCACTTCAGAAGGCCAAAATCACAACTTCACAAAACCAAACATCTTTCGATGCTCAGTTCACTGAAGTGCTTATTTCAGCGAGATCAGCACTTCAGAATGCCAAAATCCCAACCTCACCAAACGACTCAACGTTTGATGCTCGTTTCACTGAATTGCTTATTTCAGTCAGATAAGCACTTCAGAAGGCCAAAATCTAAACTTCACTAAACGACTCAACTTTTGATGCTGATTTCACTGAAATGCTTCTTTCATTCAGATATGCACATCAGAAGGCCAAAATCTAAACTTCACCAAACCACCCAACTTTCGATCCTGGATTTACCCAAATGCTTATTTTAGTGAGAGAAGCACTTCAGAAGACCAAAATCTAAACTTCACCAAACCACTCAACTTTCGATGCTGGATTCACTGAAGTGCTTATTTCAGAGAGATAAGCATTTCACTACACCAATATCCCAACCTCACCAAACGACTCCACTTTTGATGCTGATTTTACTGAAATGCTTCTTTCAATCAGATATGCACATCAGAAGGCAAAAATCTCAACTTCACCAAACCACCCAACTTTCGATCCTGGATTTACACAAATGTTTATTTCAGTGAGATAAGCACTTCAGAAGACCAAAATCTAAACTTCACCAAACCACTCAACTTTCGACGCTGGGTTCACTGAAGTGCTTATTTCAGTGAGATAAGCACTTCAGAAGACCAAAATCTAAACTTCACCAAACCACTCAACTTTTGTTGCTGCGTTCACTGAATTGCTTATTTCAGTGAGATAAGCACTTCAGAAGTCCAAAATCACATCTTCACCAAACCATAAAACTTATGAAGCTGGGTTCACTGAAGAGCGCATTTCATTCAGATAAGTACTTCAGAAGGCCAAAATCACAACTTCACAAAACCACACATCTTTCGATGCTGAGTTCACTGAAGTGTTTATTTCAACGAGATAAGTACTTCAGAAGGCCAAAATCTAAACTTCACGAAACGACTCCACTTTTGATGCTGATTTCACTGAAAAGCTTCTTTCAGTCAGATATGCACATCAGAAGGCCAAAATCTCAACTTCACCAAACCACCCAACTTTCGATCCTGGATTTACTCAAATGCTTATTTCAGTGAGATAAGCACTTCAGAAGGCCAAAATCTCAACTTCACAAAAACACTCATCTTTCGATGCTGGGCTCACTGCTGTGAATATTTCAGCGAGATAAGCACTTCAGAATGCCAAATTCCCAACCTCACCAAACGACTCAACTTTTGATGCTGGTTTCACTGAAATGCTTCTTTCAGTCAGTTGAGCACTTCAGAAGGCCAAAATCTCAACTTCATCAAACCACCCAAATTTCGATCCTGGATTTACGCAAATGCTTATTTTCGTGAGAGAAGCACTTCAGAAGACCAAAATCTAAACTTCACCAAACCACTCAACTTTCGATGCTGGGTTCACTGAAGTGCTTATTTCAGAGAGATAAGCACTTCACTAAAACAAAATCCCAACCTCACCAACGACTCCACTTTTGATGCTGATTTCACTGAAATGCTTCTTTCAAGTCAGATATGCACATCAGAAGGCCAAAATGTCATCTTCACCAAACCACCCAACTTTCGACCCTGGATTGACACAAATGTTTATTTCAGTGAGATAAGCACTTCAGAAGACCAAAATCTAAACTTCACCAAACCACTCAACTTTCGATGCTGTGTTCACTGAAACGCTTATTTCAGTGTGATTTGCACTTCAGAAGACCAAAATCTAAACTTCACCAAACCACTCAACTTTCGATGCTGTGTTCACTGAAACGCTTATTTCAGTGTGATTTGCACTTCAGAAGACCAAAATCGAAACTTCACCAAACCAATCAACTTTTGATGCTGCGTTCATAGAAGTGCTTGTTTCAGTGAGATAAGCACTTCAGATGGCCAAAATCTAAACTTCACAAAACGACTCAACTTTTGATGCTGATTTCACTGAAATGCTTCTTTCAGTCAGATATGCACTTCAGAAGAACAAAATCTAAACTTCACCAAACCAAAAAACTTATGATGCTGGGTTCACTGAATTGCTTATTTCAGTGAGATATGCACTTCAGAAGGCCAAAATCTCAACTTCACAAAAACACCCAAATTTCGATCCTGGATTTACCCAAATGCTTATTTCAGTGAGATAATCACTTCAGAAGACCTAAATCTAAACTTCACCAAAACACTCAACTTTCGATGCTGGGTTCATTGAAGAGGTTATTTCAGTCAGATAAGCACTTCAGAAGGCCAAAATCACAACATCACAAAACCACACATCTTTTGATGCTGAGTTCACTGACGTGCTTATTTCAGCGAGATAAGCACTTCAGAAGACCAAAATCAAAACTTCACTAAACCATTCAACTTTTGATGCTGATTTCACTGAAGTGCTTATTTCAGTGAGATAAGGACTTCAGAATACCAAAATCTAAACTTCTCTAAACGACTCAACTTTTGATGCTGATTTCACTGAAATGCTTCTTACAGTCAGATATGCACATCAGAAGGCCAAAATCTCAACTTCACCAAACCACCCAACTTTCGATCCTGGATTTACCCAAATGCTTATTTCAGTGAGATAAGCACTTCAGAAGACAAAAATCTAAACTTCACCAAACCACTCAACTTTTGTTGCTGCGTTCACTGAATTGCTTATTTCAGTGAGATAAGCACTTCAGAAGTCCAAAATCACATCTTCACCAAACCATAAAACTTATGAAGCTGGGTTCACTGAAAAGCGCATTTCATTCAGATAAGTACTTCAGAAGGCCAAAATCACAACTTCACAAAACCACACATCTTTCGATGCTTAGTTCACTGAAGTGTTTATTTCAACGAGATAAGTACTTCAGAAGGCCAAAATCTAAACTTCACGAAACGACTCAACTTTTGATGCTGATTTCACTGAAAAGCTTCTTTCAGTCAGATATGCACATCAGAAGGCCAAAATCTCAACTTCACCAAACCACCCAACTTTCGATCCTGGATTTACACAAATGTTTATTTCAGTGAGATAAGCACTTCAGAAGACCAAAATCTAAACTTCACCAAACCACTCAACTTTCGACGCTGGGTTCACTGAAGTGCTTATTTCAGTGAGATTTGCACTTCAGAAGACCTAAATCTAAACTTCACCAAACCACTCAACTTTCGATGCTGGGTTCACTGAAGAGGTTATTTCAGTCAGATAAGCACTTCAGAAGGCAAAAATCTAAACTTCACAAAACCACACATCTTTTGATGCTGAGTTCACTGAAGTGCTTATTTCAACGAGATAAGCACTTCAGAAGACCAAAATCAAACTTCACCAAACCATTCAACTATTGATGCTGGTTTCACTGAAGTGCTTATTTCAGCGACAGAAGCACTTCAGAATGCCAAAATCCCAACTTCACCAAAAACTCAACTTTTGATGCTGGTTTCACTGAAGTGCTTCTTTCAGTCAGATAAGCACTTCAGAAGACCAAAATCTAAACTTCACCAAACCACCCAATTTTCGATCCTGGATTTACACAAATGCTTATTTCAGTGAGATAAGCACTTCAGAAGGCCAAAATCTCAACTTCACAAAAACACTCATCTTTCGATGCTGGGCTCACTGCAGTGAATATTTCAGCGAGATAAGCACTTCAGAATGCCAAATTCCCAACCTGACCAAACGACTCAACTTTTGATGCTGGTTTCACTGAAATGCTTCTTTCAGTCAGTTGAGCACTTCAGAAGGCCAAAATCTCAACTTCACAAAACCACCCAAATTTCGATCCTGGATTTACCCAAATGCTTATTTCAGTGAGACAAGCACTTCAGAAGACCTAAATCTAAACTTCACCAAACCACTCAACTTTCGATGCTGGGTTCACTGAAGAGGTTATTTCAGTCAGATAAGCACTTCAGAAGGCAAAAATCTAAACTTCACTTAACGAACCAACTTTCGATCCTGGATTTACCCAAATGCTTATTTTAGTGAGAGAAGCACTTCAGAAGACCAAAATCTAAACTTCACCAAACCAATCAACTTTCGATGCTGCGTTCACTGAAGTGCTTCTTTCAGAGAGATAAGCACTTCACTACGCCAAAATCCCAACCTCACCAAACGACTCCACTTTTCATGCTGATTTCACTGAAATGCTTCTTTCAGTCAGATATGCAGATCAGAAGGCCAAAATGTCAACTTCACTAAACCACCCAACTTTCGATCCTGGATTTACACAAATGTTTATTTCAGAGAGATAAGCACTTCAGAAGACCAAAATCTAAACTTCTCCAAACCACGCAACTTTCGATGCTGGGTTCACTGAAGTTCTTATTTCAGTGAGATTTGCACTTCAGAAGACCAAAATCGAAACTTCACCAAACCAATCAACTTTTGATGCTGCGTTCATAGAAGTGCTTATTTCAGTGAGATAAGCACTTCAGAAGGCCAAAATCTAAACTTCACAAAACGACTCAACTTTTGATGCTGATTTCACTGAAATGCTTCTTTCAGACAGATATGCACTTCAGAAGGCCAAAATCTAAACTTCACCAAACCACCCAATTTTCGATCCTGGATTTACACAAATGCTTATTTCATTGACATAAGCAACTCAGAATGCCTAAATCTCAACTTCACAAAACCACTCATCTTTCGATGCTGGGCTCACTGCAGTGCTTATTTCAGCGAGTTAAGCACTTCAGAATGCCAAATTCCCAACCTCAACAAACGACTCAACTTTTGATGCTGGTTTCACTGAAATGCTTCTTTCAGTCAGTTGAGCACTTCAGAAGGCCAAAATCTCAACTTCACAAAAACACCCAAATTTCGATCCTGGATTTACCCAAATGCTTATTTCAGTGAGATAATCACTTCAGAAGACCTAAATCTAAACTTCACCAAAACACTCAACTTTCGATGCTGGGTTCATTGAAGAGGTTATTTCAGTCAGATAAGCACTTCAGAAGGCCAAAATCACAACATCACAAAACCACACATCTTTTGATGCTGAGTTCACTGAAGTGCTTATTTCAGCGAGATAAGCACTTCAGAAGACCAAAATCAAAACTTCACTAAACCATTCAACTTTTGTTGCTGATTTCACTGAAATGCTTCTTACAGTCAGATATGCACATCAGAAGGCCAAAATCTCAACTTCACCAAACCACCCAACTTTCGATCCTGGATTTACCCAAGAGCTTATTTCAGTGAGATAAGCACTTCAGAAGACCAAAATCTAAACTTCACCAAACCACTCAACTTTCGATGCTGGATTCACTGAAGTGCTTATTTCAGAGAGATAAGCATTTCACTACGCCAAAATCCCAACCTCACCAAACGACTCCACTTTTGATGCTGATTTTACTGAAATGCTTCTTTCAATCAGATATGCACATCAGAAGGCAAAAATCTCAACTTCACCAAACCACCCAACTTTCGATCCTGGATTTACACAAATGTTTATTTCAGTGAGATAAGCACTTCAGAAGACCAAAATCTAAACTTCACCAAACCACTCAACTTTCGACGCTGGGTTCACTGAAGTGCTTATTTCAGTGAGATAAGCACTTCAGAAGACCAAAATCGAAACTTCACCAAACCAATCAACTTTTGATGCTGCGTTCATAGAAGTGCTTGTTTCAGTGAGATAAGCACTTCAGATGGCCAAAATCTAAACTTCACAAAACGACTCAACTTTTGATGCTGATTTCACTGAAATGCTTCTTTCAGTCAGATATGCACTTCAGAAGAACAAAATCTAAACTTCACCAAACCAAAAAACTTATGATGCTGGGTTCACTGAATTGCTTATTTCAGTGAGATAAGCACTTCAGAAGTCCAAAATCACATCTTCAACAAACCAAAAAACTTATGATGCTGGGTTCTTTGAAGAGCGTATTTCATTCAGATAAGCACTTCAGAAGGCCAAAATCACAACTTCACAAAACCAAACATCTTTCGATGCTCAGTTCACTGAAGTGCTTATTTCAGCGAGATCAGCACTTCAGAATGCCAAAATCCCAACCTCACCAAACGACTCAACGTTTGATGCTCGTTTCACTGAATTGCTTATTTCAGTCAGATAAGCACTTCAGAAGGCCAAAATCTAAACTTCACTAAACGACTCAACTTTTGATGCTGATTTCACTGAAATGCTTCTTTCATTCAGATATGCACATCAGAAGGCCAAAATCTAAACTTCACCAAACCACCCAACTTTCGATCCTGGATTTACCCAAATGCTTATTTTAGTGAGAGAAGCACTTCAGAAGACCAAAATCTAAACTTCACCAAACCACTCAACTTTCGATGCTGGATTCACTGAAGTGCTTATTTCAGAGAGATAAGCATTTCACTACACCAATATCCCAACCTCACCAAACGACTCCACTTTTGATGCTGATTTTACTGAAATGCTTCTTTCAATCAGATATGCACATCAGAAGGCAAAAATCTCAACTTCACCAAACCACCCAACTTTCGATCCTGGATTTACACAAATGTTTATTTCAGTGAGATAAGCACTTCAGAAGACCAAAATCTAAACTTCACCAAACCACTCAACTTTCGACGCTGGGTTCACTGAAGTGCTTATTTCAGTGAGATAAGCACTTCAGAAGACCAAAATCTAAACTTCACCAAACCACTCAACTTTTGTTGCTGCGTTCACTGAATTGCTTATTTCAGTGAGATAAGCACTTCAGAAGTCCAAAATCACATCTTCACCAAACCATAAAACTTATGAAGCTGGGTTCACTGAAGAGCGCATTTCATTCAGATAAGTACTTCAGAAGGCCAAAATCACAACTTCACAAAACCACACATCTTTCGATGCTGAGTTCACTGAAGTGTTTATTTCAACGAGATAAGTACTTCAGAAGGCCAAAATCTAAACTTCACGAAACGACTCCACTTTTGATGCTGATTTCACTGAAAAGCTTCTTTCAGTCAGATATGCACATCAGAAGGCCAAAATCTCAACTTCACCAAACCACCCAACTTTCGATCCTGGATTTACTCAAATGCTTATTTCAGTGAGATAAGCACTTCAGAAGGCCAAAATCTCAACTTCACAAAAACACTCATCTTTCGATGCTGGGCTCACTGCTGTGAATATTTCAGCGAGATAAGCACTTCAGAATGCCAAATTCCCAACCTCACCAAACGACTCAACTTTTGATGCTGGTTTCACTGAAATGCTTCTTTCAGTCAGTTGAGCACTTCAGAAGGCCAAAATCTCAACTTCATCAAACCACCCAAATTTCGATCCTGGATTTACGCAAATGCTTATTTTCGTGAGAGAAGCACTTCAGAAGACCAAAATCTAAACTTCACCAAACCACTCAACTTTCGATGCTGGGTTCACTGAAGTGCTTATTTCAGAGAGATAAGCACTTCACTAAAACAAAATCCCAACCTCACCAACGACTCCACTTTTGATGCTGATTTCACTGAAATGCTTCTTTCAAGTCAGATATGCACATCAGAAGGCCAAAATGTCATCTTCACCAAACCACCCAACTTTCGACCCTGGATTGACACAAATGTTTATTTCAGTGAGATAAGCACTTCAGAAGACCAAAATCTAAACTTCACCAAACCACTCAACTTTCGATGCTGTGTTCACTGAAACGCTTATTTCAGTGTGATTTGCACTTCAGAAGACCAAAATCTAAACTTCACCAAACCACTCAACTTTCGATGCTGTGTTCACTGAAACGCTTATTTCAGTGTGATTTGCACTTCAGAAGACCAAAATCGAAACTTCACCAAACCAATCAACTTTTGATGCTGCGTTCATAGAAGTGCTTGTTTCAGTGAGATAAGCACTTCAGATGGCCAAAATCTAAACTTCACAAAACGACTCAACTTTTGATGCTGATTTCACTGAAATGCTTCTTTCAGTCAGATATGCACTTCAGAAGAACAAAATCTAAACTTCACCAAACCAAAAAACTTATGATGCTGGGTTCACTGAATTGCTTATTTCAGTGAGATATGCACTTCAGAAGGCCAAAATCTCAACTTCACAAAAACACCCAAATTTCGATCCTGGATTTACCCAAATGCTTATTTCAGTGAGATAATCACTTCAGAAGACCTAAATCTAAACTTCACCAAAACACTCAACTTTCGATGCTGGGTTCATTGAAGAGGTTATTTCAGTCAGATAAGCACTTCAGAAGGCCAAAATCACAACATCACAAAACCACACATCTTTTGATGCTGAGTTCACTGACGTGCTTATTTCAGCGAGATAAGCACTTCAGAAGACCAAAATCAAAACTTCACTAAACCATTCAACTTTTGATGCTGATTTCACTGAAGTGCTTATTTCAGTGAGATAAGGACTTCAGAATACCAAAATCTAAACTTCTCTAAACGACTCAACTTTTGATGCTGATTTCACTGAAATGCTTCTTACAGTCAGATATGCACATCAGAAGGCCAAAATCTCAACTTCACCAAACCACCCAACTTTCGATCCTGGATTTACCCAAATGCTTATTTCAGTGAGATAAGCACTTCAGAAGACAAAAATCTAAACTTCACCAAACCACTCAACTTTTGTTGCTGCGTTCACTGAATTGCTTATTTCAGTGAGATAAGCACTTCAGAAGTCCAAAATCACATCTTCACCAAACCATAAAACTTATGAAGCTGGGTTCACTGAAAAGCGCATTTCATTCAGATAAGTACTTCAGAAGGCCAAAATCACAACTTCACAAAACCACACATCTTTCGATGCTTAGTTCACTGAAGTGTTTATTTCAACGAGATAAGTACTTCAGAAGGCCAAAATCTAAACTTCACGAAACGACTCAACTTTTGATGCTGATTTCACTGAAAAGCTTCTTTCAGTCAGATATGCACATCAGAAGGCCAAAATCTCAACTTCACCAAACCACCCAACTTTCGATCCTGGATTTACACAAATGTTTATTTCAGTGAGATAAGCACTTCAGAAGACCAAAATCTAAACTTCACCAAACCACTCAACTTTCGACGCTGGGTTCACTGAAGTGCTTATTTCAGTGAGATTTGCACTTCAGAAGACCTAAATCTAAACTTCACCAAACCACTCAACTTTCGATGCTGGGTTCACTGAAGAGGTTATTTCAGTCAGATAAGCACTTCAGAAGGCAAAAATCTAAACTTCACAAAACCACACATCTTTTGATGCTGAGTTCACTGAAGTGCTTATTTCAACGAGATAAGCACTTCAGAAGACCAAAATCAAACTTCACCAAACCATTCAACTATTGATGCTGGTTTCACTGAAGTGCTTATTTCAGCGACAGAAGCACTTCAGAATGCCAAAATCCCAACTTCACCAAAAACTCAACTTTTGATGCTGGTTTCACTGAAGTGCTTCTTTCAGTCAGATAAGCACTTCAGAAGACCAAAATCTAAACTTCACCAAACCACCCAATTTTCGATCCTGGATTTACACAAATGCTTATTTCAGTGAGATAAGCACTTCAGAAGGCCAAAATCTCAACTTCACAAAAACACTCATCTTTCGATGCTGGGCTCACTGCAGTGAATATTTCAGCGAGATAAGCACTTCAGAATGCCAAATTCCCAACCTGACCAAACGACTCAACTTTTGATGCTGGTTTCACTGAAATGCTTCTTTCAGTCAGTTGAGCACTTCAGAAGGCCAAAATCTCAACTTCACAAAACCACCCAAATTTCGATCCTGGATTTACCCAAATGCTTATTTCAGTGAGACAAGCACTTCAGAAGACCTAAATCTAAACTTCACCAAACCACTCAACTTTCGATGCTGGGTTCACTGAAGAGGTTATTTCAGTCAGATAAGCACTTCAGAAGGCAAAAATCTAAACTTCACTTAACGAACCAACTTTCGATCCTGGATTTACCCAAATGCTTATTTTAGTGAGAGAAGCACTTCAGAAGACCAAAATCTAAACTTCACCAAACCAATCAACTTTCGATGCTGCGTTCACTGAAGTGCTTCTTTCAGAGAGATAAGCACTTCACTACGCCAAAATCCCAACCTCACCAAACGACTCCACTTTTCATGCTGATTTCACTGAAATGCTTCTTTCAGTCAGATATGCAGATCAGAAGGCCAAAATGTCAACTTCACTAAACCACCCAACTTTCGATCCTGGATTTACACAAATGTTTATTTCAGAGAGATAAGCACTTCAGAAGACCAAAATCTAAACTTCTCCAAACCACGCAACTTTCGATGCTGGGTTCACTGAAGTTCTTATTTCAGTGAGATTTGCACTTCAGAAGACCAAAATCGAAACTTCACCAAACCAATCAACTTTTGATGCTGCGTTCATAGAAGTGCTTATTTCAGTGAGATAAGCACTTCAGAAGGCCAAAATCTAAACTTCACAAAACGACTCAACTTTTGATGCTGATTTCACTGAAATGCTTCTTTCAGACAGATATGCACTTCAGAAGGCCAAAATCTAAACTTCACCAAACCACCCAATTTTCGATCCTGGATTTACACAAATGCTTATTTCATTGACATAAGCAACTCAGAATGCCTAAATCTCAACTTCACAAAACCACTCATCTTTCGATGCTGGGCTCACTGCAGTGCTTATTTCAGCGAGTTAAGCACTTCAGAATGCCAAATTCCCAACCTCAACAAACGACTCAACTTTTGATGCTGGTTTCACTGAAATGCTTCTTTCAGTCAGTTGAGCACTTCAGAAGGCCAAAATCTCAACTTCACAAAAACACCCAAATTTCGATCCTGGATTTACCCAAATGCTTATTTCAGTGAGATAATCACTTCAGAAGACCTAAATCTAAACTTCACCAAAACACTCAACTTTCGATGCTGGGTTCATTGAAGAGGTTATTTCAGTCAGATAAGCACTTCAGAAGGCCAAAATCACAACATCACAAAACCACACATCTTTTGATGCTGAGTTCACTGAAGTGCTTATTTCAGCGAGATAAGCACTTCAGAAGACCAAAATCAAAACTTCACTAAACCATTCAACTTTTGTTGCTGATTTCACTGAAGTGCTTATTTCAGTGAGATAAGCACTTCAGAATACCAAAATCTAAACTTCTCTAAACGACTCAACTTTTGATGCTGATTTCACTGAAATGCTTCTTACAGTCAGATATGCACATCAGAAGGCCAAAATCTCAACTTCACCAAACCACCCAAATTTCGATCCTGGATTTACCCAAATGCTTATTTCAGTGAGATAAGCACTTCAGAAGACCAAAATCTAAACTTCACCAAACCGCTCAACTTTCGATGCTGCGTTCACTGAAGTGCTTATTTCAGAGAGATCAGAACTTCACTACGCCAAAATCCCAACCTCACCAACGACTCCACTTTTGATGCTGATTTCACTGAAATGCTTCTTTCAAGTCAGATATGCACATCAGAAGGCCAAAATGTCATCTTCACCAAACCACCCAACTTTCGATCCTGGATTGACACAAATGTTTATTTCAGTGAGATAAGCACTTCAGAAGACCAAAATCTAAACTTCACCAAACCACTCAACTTTCGATGCTGGGTTCACTGAAGTGCTTATTATTTCAGTGTGATTTGCACTTCAGAAGACCAAAATCGAAACTTCACCAAACCAATCAACTTTTGATGCTGCGTTCATAGAAGTGCTTGTTTCAGTGAGATAAGCACTTCAGATGGCCAAAATCTAAACTTCACAAAACGACTCAACTTTTGATGCTGATTTCACTGAAATGCTTCTTTCAGTCAGATATGCACTTCAGAAGAACAAAATCTAAACTTCACCAAACCAAAAAACTTATGATGCTGGGTTCACTGAATTGCTTATTTCAGTGAGATAAGCACTTCAGAAGTCCAAAATCACATCTTCAACAAACCAAAAAACTTATGATGCTGGGTTCTTTGAAGAGCGTATTTCATTCAGATAAGCACTTCAGAAGGCCAAAATCACAACTTCACAAAACCAAACATCTTTCGATGCTCAGTTCACTGAAGTGCTTATTTCTGCGAGATCAGCACTTCAGAATGCCAAAATCCCAACCTCACCAAACGACTCAAATTTTGATGCTCGTTTCACTGAATTGCTTATTTCAGTCAGATAAGCACTTCAGAAGGCCAAAATCTAAACTTCACTAAACGACTCAACTTTTGATGCTGACTTCACTGAAATGCTTCTTTCAGTCAGATATGCACATCAGAAAGCCATAATCTAAACTTCACCAAACGACCCAACTTTCGATCCTGGATTTACCCAAATGCTTATTTAAGTGAGAGAAGCACTTCAGAAGACCAAAATCTAAACTTCACCAAACCACTCAACTTTCGATGCTGGATTCACTGAAGTGCTTATTTCAGAGAGATAAGCATTTCACTACACCAATATCCCAACCTCACCAAACGACTCCACTTTTGATGCTGATTTTACTGAAATGCTTCTTTCAATCAGATATGCACATCAGAAGGCAAAAATCTCAACTTCACCAAACCACCCAACTTTCGATCCTGGATTTACACAAATGTTTATTTCAGTGAGATAAGCACTTCAGAAGAACAAAATCTAAACTTCACCAAACCACTCAACTTTCGACGCTGGGTTCACTGAAGTGCTTATTTCAGTGAGACAAGCACTTCAGAATACCAAAATCTAAACTTCTCTAAACGACTCAACTTTTGATGCTGATTTCACTGAAATGCTTCTTACAGTCAGATATGCACATCAGAAGGCCAAAATCTCAACTTCACCAAACCACCCAACTTTCGATCCTGGATTTACCCAAATGCCTATTTCAGTGAGATAAGCACTTCAGAAGACCAAAATCTAAACTTCACCAAACCACTCAACTTTCGATGCTGCGTTCACTGAAGTGCTTATTTCAGAGAGATCAGAACTTCACTACGCCAAAATCCCAACCTCACCAACGACTCCACTTTTGATGCTGATTTCACTGAAATGCTTCTTTCAAGTCAGATATGCACATCAGAAGGCCAAAATGTCATCTTCACCAAACCACCCAACTTTCGATCCTGGATTGACACAAATGTTTATTTCAGTGAGATAAGCACTTCAGAAGACCAAAATCTAAACTTCACCAAACCACTCAACTTTCGATGCTGGGTTCACTGAAGTGCTTATTATTTCAGTGTGATTTGCACTTCAGAAGACCAAAATCGAAACTTCACCAAACCAATCAACTTTTGATGCTGCGTTCATAGAAGTGCTTGTTTCAGTGAGATAAGCACTTCAGATGGCCAAAATCTAAACTTCACAAAACGACTCAACTTTTGATGCTGATTTCACTGAAATGCTTCTTTCAGTCAGATATGCACTTCAGAAGAACAAAATCTAAACTTCACCAAACCAAAAAACTTATGATGCTGGGTTCACTGAATTGCTTATTTCAGTGAGATAAGCACTTCAGAAGTCCAAAATCACATCTTCAACAAACCAAAAAACTTATGATGCTGGGTTCTTTGAAGAGCGTATTTCATTCAGATAAGCACTTCAGAAGGCCAAAATCACAACTTCACAAAACCAAACATCTTTCGATGCTCAGTTCACTGAAGTGCTTATTTCAGCGAGATCAGCACTTCAGAATGCCAAAATCCCAACCTCACCAAACGACTCAACGTTTGATGCTCGTTTCACTGAATTGCTTATTTCAGTCAGATAAGCACTTCAGAAGGCCAAAATCTAAACTTCACTAAACGACTCAACTTTTGATGCTGATTTCACTGAAATGCTTCTTTCATTCAGATATGCACATCAGAAGGCCAAAATCTAAACTTCACCAAACCACCCAACTTTCGATCCTGGATTTACCCAAATGCTTATTTTAGTGAGAGAGCACTTCAGAAGACCAAAATCTAAACTTCACCAAACCACTCAACTTTCGATGCTGGATTCACTGAAGTGCTTATTTCAGAGAGATAAGCATTTCACTACACCAATATCCCAACCTCACCAAACGACTCCACTTTTGATGCTGATTTTACTGAAATGCTTCTTTCAATCAGATATGCACATCAGAAGGCAAAAATCTCAACTTCACCAAACCACCCAACTTTCGATCCTGGATTTACACAAATGTTTATTTCAGTGAGATAAGCACTTCAGAAGACCAAAATCTAAACTTCACCAAACCACTCAACTTTCGACGCTGGGTTCACTGAAGTGCTTATTTCAGTGAGATAAGCACTTCAGAAGACCAAAATCTAAACTTCACCAAACCACTCAACTTTTGTTGCTGCGTTCACTGAATTGCTTATTTCAGTGAGATAAGCACTTCAGAAGTCCAAAATCACATCTTCACCAAACCATAAAACTTATGAAGCTGGGTTCACTGAAGAGCGCATTTCATTCAGATAAGTACTTCAGAAGGCCAAAATCACAACTTCACAAAACCACACATCTTTCGATGCTGAGTTCACTGAAGTGTTTATTTCAACGAGATAAGTACTTCAGAAGGCCAAAATCTAAACTTCACGAAACGACTCCACTTTTGATGCTGATTTCACTGAAAAGCTTCTTTCAGTCAGATATGCACATCAGAAGGCCAAAATCTCAACTTCACCAAACCACCCAACTTTCGATCCTGGATTTACTCAAATGCTTATTTCAGTGAGATAAGCACTTCAGAAGGCCAAAATCTCAACTTCACAAAAACATTCATCTTTCGATGCTGGGCTCACTGCTGTGAATATTTCAGCGAGATAAGCACTTCAGAATGCCAAATTCCCAACCTCACCAAACGACTCAACTTTTGATGCTGGTTTCACTGAAATGCTTCTTTCAGTCAGTTGAGCACTTCAGAAGGCCAAAATCTCAACTTCATCAAACCACCCAAATTTCGATCCTGGATTTACGCAAATGCTTATTTTCGTGAGAGAAGCACTTCAGAAGACCAAAATCTAAACTTCACCAAACCACTCAACTTTCGATGCTGGGTTCACTGAAGTGCTTATTTCAGAGAGATAAGCACTTCACTAAAACAAAATCCCAACCTCACCAACGACTCCACTTTTGATGCTGATTTCACTGAAATGCTTCTTTCAAGTCAGATATGCACATCAGAAGGCCAAAATGTCATCTTCACCAAACCACCCAACTTTCGACCCTGGATTGACACAAATGTTTATTTCAGTGAGATAAGCACTTCAGAAGACCAAAATCTAAACTTCACCAAACCACTCAACTTTCGATGCTGTGTTCACTGAAACGCTTATTTCAGTGTGATTTGCACTTCAGAAGACCAAAATCTAAACTTCACCAAACCACTCAACTTTCGATGCTGTGTTCACTGAAGTGCTTATTTCAGTGAGATTTGCACTTCAGAAGACCTAAATCTAAACTTCACCAAACCACTCAACTTTCGATGCTGGGTTCACTGAAGAGGTTATTTCAGTCAGATAAGCACTTCAGAAGGCAAAAATCTAAACTTCACAAAACCACACATCTTTTGATGCTGAGTTCACTGAAGTGCTTATTTCAACGAGATAAGCACTTCAGAAGACCAAAATCAAACTTCACCAAACCATTCAACTATTGATGCTGGTTTCACTGAAGTGCTTATTTCAGCGACAGAAGCACTTCAGAATGCCAAAATCCCAACTTCACCAAAAACTCAACTTTTGATGCTGGTTTCACTGAAGTGCTTCTTTCAGTCAGATAAGCACTTCAGAAGACCAAAATCTAAACTTCACCAAACCACCCAATTTTCGATCCTGGATTTACACAAATGCTTATTTCAGTGAGATAAGCACTTCAGAAGGCCAAAATCTCAACTTCACAAAAACACTCATCTTTCGATGCTGGGCTCACTGCAGTGAATATTTCAGCGAGATAAGCACTTCAGAATGCCAAATTCCCAACCTGACCAAACGACTCAACTTTTGATGCTGGTTTCACTGAAATGCTTCTTTCAGTCAGTTGAGCACTTCAGAAGGCCAAAATCTCAACTTCACAAAACCACCCAAATTTCGATCCTGGATTTACCCAAATGCTTATTTCAGTGAGACAAGCACTTCAGAAGACCTAAATCTAAACTTCACCAAACCACTCAACTTTCGATGCTGGGTTCACTGAAGAGGTTATTTCAGTCAGATAAGCACTTCAGAAGGCAAAAATCTAAACTTCACTTAACGAACCAACTTTCGATCCTGGATTTACCCAAATGCTTATTTTAGTGAGAGAAGCACTTCAGAAGACCAAAATCTAAACTTCACCAAACCAATCAACTTTCGATGCTGCGTTCACTGAAGTGCTTCTTTCAGAGAGATAAGCACTTCACTACGCCAAAATCCCAACCTCACCAAACGACTCCACTTTTCATGCTGATTTCACTGAAATGCTTCTTTCAGTCAGATATGCAGATCAGAAGGCCAAAATGTCAACTTCACTAAACCACCCAACTTTCGATCCTGGATTTACACAAATGTTTATTTCAGAGAGATAAGCACTTCAGAAGACCAAAATCTAAACTTCTCCAAACCACGCAACTTTCGATGCTGGGTTCACTGAAGTTCTTATTTCAGTGAGATTTGCACTTCAGAAGACCAAAATCGAAACTTCACCAAACCAATCAACTTTTGATGCTGCGTTCATAGAAGTGCTTATTTCAGTGAGATAAGCACTTCAGAAGGCCAAAATCTAAACTTCACAAAACGACTCAACTTTTGATGCTGATTTCACTGAAATGCTTCTTTCAGACAGATATGCACTTCAGAAGGCCAAAATCTAAACTTCACCAAACCACCCAATTTTCGATCCTGGATTTACACAAATGCTTATTTCATTGACATAAGCAACTCAGAATGCCTAAATCTCAACTTCACAAAACCACTCATCTTTCGATGCTGGGCTCACTGCAGTGCTTATTTCAGCGAGTTAAGCACTTCAGAATGCCAAATTCCCAACCTCAACAAACGACTCAACTTTTGATGCTGGTTTCACTGAAATGCTTCTTTCAGTCAGTTGAGCACTTCAGAAGGCCAAAATCTCAACTTCACAAAAACACCCAAATTTCGATCCTGGATTTACCCAAATGCTTATTTCAGTGAGATAATCACTTCAGAAGACCTAAATCTAAACTTCACCAAAACACTCAACTTTCGATGCTGGGTTCATTGAAGAGGTTATTTCAGTCAGATAAGCACTTCAGAAGGCCAAAATCACAACATCACAAAACCACACATCTTTTGATGCTGAGTTCACTGAAGTGCTTATTTCAGCGAGATAAGCACTTCAGAAGACCAAAATCAAAACTTCACTAAACCATTCAACTTTTGTTGCTGATTTCACTGAAGTGCTTATTTCAGTGAGATAAGCACTTCAGAATACCAAAATCTAAACTTCTCTAAACGACTCAACTTTTGATGCTGATTTCACTGAAATGCTTCTTACAGTCAGATATGCACATCAGAAGGCCAAAATCTCAACTTCACCAAACCACCCAAATTTCGATCCTGGATTTACCCAAATGCTTATTTCAGTGAGATAAGCACTTCAGAAGACCAAAATCTAAACTTCACCAAACCGCTCAACTTTCGATGCTGCGTTCACTGAAGTGCTTATTTCAGAGAGATCAGAACTTCACTACGCCAAAATCCCAACCTCACCAACGACTCCACTTTTGATGCTGATTTCACTGAAATGCTTCTTTCAAGTCAGATATGCACATCAGAAGGCCAAAATGTCATCTTCACCAAACCACCCAACTTTCGATCCTGGATTGACACAAATGTTTATTTCAGTGAGATAAGCACTTCAGAAGACCAAAATCTAAACTTCACCAAACCACTCAACTTTCGATGCTGGGTTCACTGAAGTGCTTATTATTTCAGTGTGATTTGCACTTCAGAAGACCAAAATCGAAACTTCACCAAACCAATCAACTTTTGATGCTGCGTTCATAGAAGTGCTTGTTTCAGTGAGATAAGCACTTCAGATGGCCAAAATCTAAACTTCACAAAACGACTCAACTTTTGATGCTGATTTCACTGAAATGCTTCTTTCAGTCAGATATGCACTTCAGAAGAACAAAATCTAAACTTCACCAAACCAAAAAACTTATGATGCTGGGTTCACTGAATTGCTTATTTCAGTGAGATAAGCACTTCAGAAGTCCAAAATCACATCTTCAACAAACCAAAAAACTTATGATGCTGGGTTCTTTGAAGAGCGTATTTCATTCAGATAAGCACTTCAGAAGGCCAAAATCACAACTTCACAAAACCAAACATCTTTCGATGCTCAGTTCACTGAAGTGCTTATTTCTGCGAGATCAGCACTTCAGAATGCCAAAATCCCAACCTCACCAAACGACTCAAATTTTGATGCTCGTTTCACTGAATTGCTTATTTCAGTCAGATAAGCACTTCAGAAGGCCAAAATCTAAACTTCACTAAACGACTCAACTTTTGATGCTGACTTCACTGAAATGCTTCTTTCAGTCAGATATGCACATCAGAAAGCCATAATCTAAACTTCACCAAACGACCCAACTTTCGATCCTGGATTTACCCAAATGCTTATTTAAGTGAGAGAAGCACTTCAGAAGACCAAAATCTAAACTTCACCAAACCACTCAACTTTCGATGCTGGATTCACTGAAGTGCTTATTTCAGAGAGATAAGCATTTCACTACACCAATATCCCAACCTCACCAAACGACTCCACTTTTGATGCTGATTTTACTGAAATGCTTCTTTCAATCAGATATGCACATCAGAAGGCAAAAATCTCAACTTCACCAAACCACCCAACTTTCGATCCTGGATTTACACAAATGTTTATTTCAGTGAGATAAGCACTTCAGAAGAACAAAATCTAAACTTCACCAAACCACTCAACTTTCGACGCTGGGTTCACTGAAGTGCTTATTTCAGTGAGACAAGCACTTCAGAATACCAAAATCTAAACTTCTCTAAACGACTCAACTTTTGATGCTGATTTCACTGAAATGCTTCTTACAGTCAGATATGCACATCAGAAGGCCAAAATCTCAACTTCACCAAACCACCCAACTTTCGATCCTGGATTTACCCAAATGCCTATTTCAGTGAGATAAGCACTTCAGAAGACCAAAATCTAAACTTCACCAAACCACTCAACTTTCGATGCTGCGTTCACTGAAGTGCTTATTTCAGAGAGATCAGAACTTCACTACGCCAAAATCCCAACCTCACCAACGACTCCACTTTTGATGCTGATTTCACTGAAATGCTTCTTTCAAGTCAGATATGCACATCAGAAGGCCAAAATGTCATCTTCACCAAACCACCCAACTTTCGATCCTGGATTGACACAAATGTTTATTTCAGTGAGATAAGCACTTCAGAAGACCAAAATCTAAACTTCACCAAACCACTCAACTTTCGATGCTGGGTTCACTGAAGTGCTTATTATTTCAGTGTGATTTGCACTTCAGAAGACCAAAATCGAAACTTCACCAAACCAATCAACTTTTGATGCTGCGTTCATAGAAGTGCTTGTTTCAGTGAGATAAGCACTTCAGATGGCCAAAATCTAAACTTCACAAAACGACTCAACTTTTGATGCTGATTTCACTGAAATGCTTCTTTCAGTCAGATATGCACTTCAGAAGAACAAAATCTAAACTTCACCAAACCAAAAAACTTATGATGCTGGGTTCACTGAATTGCTTATTTCAGTGAGATAAGCACTTCAGAAGTCCAAAATCACATCTTCAACAAACCAAAAAACTTATGATGCTGGGTTCTTTGAAGAGCGTATTTCATTCAGATAAGCACTTCAGAAGGCCAAAATCACAACTTCACAAAACCAAACATCTTTCGATGCTCAGTTCACTGAAGTGCTTATTTCAGCGAGATCAGCACTTCAGAATGCCAAAATCCCAACCTCACCAAACGACTCAACGTTTGATGCTCGTTTCACTGAATTGCTTATTTCAGTCAGATAAGCACTTCAGAAGGCCAAAATCTAAACTTCACTAAACGACTCAACTTTTGATGCTGATTTCACTGAAATGCTTCTTTCATTCAGATATGCACATCAGAAGGCCAAAATCTAAACTTCACCAAACCACCCAACTTTCGATCCTGGATTTACCCAAATGCTTATTTTAGTGAGAGAGCACTTCAGAAGACCAAAATCTAAACTTCACCAAACCACTCAACTTTCGATGCTGGATTCACTGAAGTGCTTATTTCAGAGAGATAAGCATTTCACTACACCAATATCCCAACCTCACCAAACGACTCCACTTTTGATGCTGATTTTACTGAAATGCTTCTTTCAATCAGATATGCACATCAGAAGGCAAAAATCTCAACTTCACCAAACCACCCAACTTTCGATCCTGGATTTACACAAATGTTTATTTCAGTGAGATAAGCACTTCAGAAGACCAAAATCTAAACTTCACCAAACCACTCAACTTTCGACGCTGGGTTCACTGAAGTGCTTATTTCAGTGAGATAAGCACTTCAGAAGACCAAAATCTAAACTTCACCAAACCACTCAACTTTTGTTGCTGCGTTCACTGAATTGCTTATTTCAGTGAGATAAGCACTTCAGAAGTCCAAAATCACATCTTCACCAAACCATAAAACTTATGAAGCTGGGTTCACTGAAGAGCGCATTTCATTCAGATAAGTACTTCAGAAGGCCAAAATCACAACTTCACAAAACCACACATCTTTCGATGCTGAGTTCACTGAAGTGTTTATTTCAACGAGATAAGTACTTCAGAAGGCCAAAATCTAAACTTCACGAAACGACTCCACTTTTGATGCTGATTTCACTGAAAAGCTTCTTTCAGTCAGATATGCACATCAGAAGGCCAAAATCTCAACTTCACCAAACCACCCAACTTTCGATCCTGGATTTACTCAAATGCTTATTTCAGTGAGATAAGCACTTCAGAAGGCCAAAATCTCAACTTCACAAAAACATTCATCTTTCGATGCTGGGCTCACTGCTGTGAATATTTCAGCGAGATAAGCACTTCAGAATGCCAAATTCCCAACCTCACCAAACGACTCAACTTTTGATGCTGGTTTCACTGAAATGCTTCTTTCAGTCAGTTGAGCACTTCAGAAGGCCAAAATCTCAACTTCATCAAACCACCCAAATTTCGATCCTGGATTTACGCAAATGCTTATTTTCGTGAGAGAAGCACTTCAGAAGACCAAAATCTAAACTTCACCAAACCACTCAACTTTCGATGCTGGGTTCACTGAAGTGCTTATTTCAGAGAGATAAGCACTTCACTAAAACAAAATCCCAACCTCACCAACGACTCCACTTTTGATGCTGATTTCACTGAAATGCTTCTTTCAAGTCAGATATGCACATCAGAAGGCCAAAATGTCATCTTCACCAAACCACCCAACTTTCGACCCTGGATTGACACAAATGTTTATTTCAGTGAGATAAGCACTTCAGAAGACCAAAATCTAAACTTCACCAAACCACTCAACTTTCGATGCTGTGTTCACTGAAACGCTTATTTCAGTGTGATTTGCACTTCAGAAGACCAAAATCTAAACTTCACCAAACCACTCAACTTTCGATGCTGTGTTCACTGAAACGCTTATTTCAGTGTGATTTGCACTTCAGAAGACCAAAATCGAAACTTCACCAAACCAATCAACTTTTGATGCTGCGTTCATAGAAGTGCTTGTTTCAGTGAGATAAGCACTTCAGATGGCCAAAATCTAAACTTCACAAAACGACTCAACTTTTGATGCTGATTTCACTGAAATGCTTCTTTCAGTCAGATATGCACTTCAGAAGAACAAAATCTAAACTTCACCAAACCAAAAAACTTATGATGCTGGGTTCACTGAATTGCTTATTTCAGTGAGATAAGCACTTCAGAAGTCCAAAATCACATCTTCAACAAACCAAAAAACTTATGATGCTGGGTTCTTTGAAGAGCGTATTTCATTCAGATAAGCACTTCAGAAGGCCAAAATCACAACTTCACAAAACCAAACATCTTTCGATGCTCAGTTCACTGAAGTGCTTATTTCAGCGAGATCAGCACTTCAGAATGCCAAAATCCCAACCTCACCAAACGACTCAACGTTTGATGCTCGTTTCACTGAATTGCTTATTTCAGTCAGATAAGCACTTCAGAAGGCCAAAATCTAAACTTCACTAAACGACTCAACTTTTGATGCTGATTTCACTGAAATGCTTCTTTCATTCAGATATGCACATCAGAAGGCCAAAATCTAAACTTCACCAAACCACCCAACTTTCGATCCTGGATTTACCCAAATGCTTATTTTAGTGAGAGAAGCACTTCAGAAGACCAAAATCTAAACTTCACCAAACCACTCAACTTTCGATGCTGGATTCACTGAAGTGCTTATTTCAGAGAGATAAGCATTTCACTACACCAATATCCCAACCTCACCAAACGACTCCACTTTTGATGCTGATTTTACTGAAATGCTTCTTTCAATCAGATATGCACATCAGAAGGCAAAAATCTCAACTTCACCAAACCACCCAACTTTCGATCCTGGATTTACACAAATGTTTATTTCAGTGAGATAAGCACTTCAGAAGACCAAAATCTAAACTTCACCAAACCACTCAACTTTCGACGCTGGGTTCACTGAAGTGCTTATTTCAGTGAGATAAGCACTTCAGAAGACCAAAATCTAAACTTCACCAAACCACTCAACTTTTGTTGCTGCGTTCACTGAATTGCTTATTTCAGTGAGATAAGCACTTCAGAAGTCCAAAATCACATCTTCACCAAACCATAAAACTTATGAAGCTGGGTTCACTGAAGAGCGCATTTCATTCAGATAAGTACTTCAGAAGGCCAAAATCACAACTTCACAAAACCACACATCTTTCGATGCTGAGTTCACTGAAGTGTTTATTTCAACGAGATAAGTACTTCAGAAGACCTAAATCTAAACTTCACCAAAACACTCAACTTTCGATGCTGGGTTCATTGAAGAGGTTATTTCAGTCAGATAAGCACTTCAGAAGGCCAAAATCACAACATCACAAAACCACACATCTTTTGATGCTGAGTTCACTGAAGTGCTTATTTCAGCGAGATAAGCACTTCAGAAGGCCAAAATCTAAACTTCACAAAACGACTCAACTTTTGATGCTGATTTCACTCAAAATGCTTCTTTCAGTCAGATAAGCACTTCAGAAGGCCAAAATCACAACATCACAAAACCACACATCTTTTGATGCTGAGTTCACTGAAGTGCTTATTTCAGTGAGATAAGCACTTCAGAAGGCCAAAATCTCAACTTCACAAAAACACTCATCTTTCGATGCTGGGCTCACTGCTGTGAATATTTCAGCGAGATAAGCACTTCAGAATGCCAAATTCCCAACCTCACCAAACGACTCAACTTTTGATGCTGGTTTCACTGAAATGCTTCTTTCAGTCAGTTGAGCACTTCAGAAGGCCAAAATCTCAACTTCATCAAACCACCCAAATTTCGATCCTGGATTTACGCAAATGCTTATTTTCGTGAGAGAAGCACTTCAGAAGACCAAAATCTAAACTTCACCAAACCACTCAACTTTCGATGCTGGGTTCACTGAAGTGCTTATTTCAGAGAGATAAGCACTTCACTAAAACAAAATCCCAACCTCACCAACGACTCCACTTTTGATGCTGATTTCACTGAAATGCTTCTTTCAAGTCAGATATGCACATCAGAAGGCCAAAATGTCATCTTCACCAAACCACCCAACTTTCGACCCTGGATTGACACAAATGTTTATTTCAGTGAGATAAGCACTTCAGAAGACCAAAATCTAAACTTCACCAAACCACTCAACTTTCGATGCTGTGTTCACTGAAACGCTTATTTCAGTGTGATTTGCACTTCAGAAGACCAAAATCTAAACTTCACCAAACCACTCAACTTTCGATGCTGTGTTCACTGAAACGCTTATTTCAGTGTGATTTGCACTTCAGAAGACCAAAATCGAAACTTCACCAAACCAATCAACTTTTGATGCTGCGTTCATAGAAGTGCTTGTTTCAGTGAGATAAGCACTTCAGATGGCCAAAATCTAAACTTCACAAAACGACTCAACTTTTGATGCTGATTTCACTGAAATGCTTCTTTCAGTCAGATATGCACTTCAGAAGAACAAAATCTAAACTTCACCAAACCAAAAAACTTATGATGCTGGGTTCACTGAATTGCTTATTTCAGTGAGATAAGCACTTCAGAAGTCCAAAATCACATCTTCAACAAACCAAAAAACTTATGATGCTGGGTTCTTTGAAGAGCGTATTTCATTCAGATAAGCACTTCAGAAGGCCAAAATCACAACTTCACAAAACCAAACATCTTTCGATGCTCAGTTCACTGAAGTGCTTATTTCAGCGAGATCAGCACTTCAGAATGCCAAAATCCCAACCTCACCAAACGACTCAACGTTTGATGCTCGTTTCACTGAATTGCTTATTTCAGTCAGATAAGCACTTCAGAAGGCCAAAATCTAAACTTCACTAAACGACTCAACTTTTGATGCTGATTTCACTGAAATGCTTCTTTCATTCAGATATGCACATCAGAAGGCCAAAATCTAAACTTCACCAAACCACCCAACTTTCGATCCTGGATTTACCCAAATGCTTATTTTAGTGAGAGAAGCACTTCAGAAGACCAAAATCTAAACTTCACCAAACCACTCAACTTTCGATGCTGGATTCACTGAAGTGCTTATTTCAGAGAGATAAGCATTTCACTACACCAATATCCCAACCTCACCAAACGACTCCACTTTTGATGCTGATTTTACTGAAATGCTTCTTTCAATCAGATATGCACATCAGAAGGCAAAAATCTCAACTTCACCAAACCACCCAACTTTCGATCCTGGATTTACACAAATGTTTATTTCAGTGAGATAAGCACTTCAGAAGACCAAAATCTAAACTTCACCAAACCACTCAACTTTCGACGCTGGGTTCACTGAAGTGCTTATTTCAGTGAGATAAGCACTTCAGAAGACCAAAATCTAAACTTCACCAAACCACTCAACTTTTGTTGCTGCGTTCACTGAATTGCTTATTTCAGTGAGATAAGCACTTCAGAAGTCCAAAATCACATCTTCACCAAACCATAAAACTTATGAAGCTGGGTTCACTGAAGAGCGCATTTCATTCAGATAAGTACTTCAGAAGGCCAAAATCACAACTTCACAAAACCACACATCTTTCGATGCTGAGTTCACTGAAGTGTTTATTTCAACGAGATAAGTACTTCAGAAGACCTAAATCTAAACTTCACCAAAACACTCAACTTTCGATGCTGGGTTCATTGAAGAGGTTATTTCAGTCAGATAAGCACTTCAGAAGGCCAAAATCACAACATCACAAAACCACACATCTTTTGATGCTGAGTTCACTGAAGTGCTTATTTCAGCGAGATAAGCACTTCAGAAGGCCAAAATCTAAACTTCACAAAACGACTCAACTTTTGATGCTGATTTCACTCAAAATGCTTCTTTCAGTCAGATAAGCACTTCAGAAGGCCAAAATCACAACATCACAAAACCACACATCTTTTGATGCTGAGTTCACTGAAGTGCTTATTTCAGTGAGATAAGCACTTCAGAAGGCCAAAATCTCAACTTCACAAAAACACTCATCTTTCGATGCTGGGCTCACTGCTGTGAATATTTCAGCGAGATAAGCACTTCAGAATGCCAAATTCCCAACCTCACCAAACGACTCAACTTTTGATGCTGGTTTCACTGAAATGCTTCTTTCAGTCAGTTGAGCACTTCAGAAGGCCAAAATCTCAACTTCATCAAACCACCCAAATTTCGATCCTGGATTTACGCAAATGCTTATTTTCGTGAGAGAAGCACTTCAGAAGACCAAAATCTAAACTTCACCAAACCACTCAACTTTCGATGCTGGGTTCACTGAAGTGCTTATTTCAGAGAGATAAGCACTTCACTAAAACAAAATCCCAACCTCACCAACGACTCCACTTTTGATGCTGATTTCACTGAAATGCTTCTTTCAAGTCAGATATGCACATCAGAAGGCCAAAATGTCATCTTCACCAAACCACCCAACTTTCGACCCTGGATTGACACAAATGTTTATTTCAGTGAGATAAGCACTTCAGAAGACCAAAATCTAAACTTCACCAAACCACTCAACTTTCGATGCTGTGTTCACTGAAACGCTTATTTCAGTGTGATTTGCACTTCAGAAGACCAAAATCTAAACTTCACCAAACCACTCAACTTTCGATGCTGTGTTCACTGAAACGCTTATTTCAGTGTGATTTGCACTTCAGAAGACCAAAATCGAAACTTCACCAAACCAATCAACTTTTGATGCTGCGTTCATAGAAGTGCTTGTTTCAGTGAGATAAGCACTTCAGATGGCCAAAATCTAAACTTCACAAAACGACTCAACTTTTGATGCTGATTTCACTGAAATGCTTCTTTCAGTCAGATATGCACTTCAGAAGAACAAAATCTAAACTTCACCAAACCAAAAAACTTATGATGCTGGGTTCACTGAATTGCTTATTTCAGTGAGATAAGCACTTCAGAAGTCCAAAATCACATCTTCAACAAACCAAAAAACTTATGATGCTGGGTTCTTTGAAGAGCGTATTTCATTCAGATAAGCACTTCAGAAGGCCAAAATCACAACTTCACAAAACCAAACATCTTTCGATGCTCAGTTCACTGAAGTGCTTATTTCTGCGAGATCAGCACTTCAGAATGCCAAAATCCCAACCTCACCAAACGACTCAAATTTTGATGCTCGTTTCACTGAATTGCTTATTTCAGTCAGATAAGCACTTCAGAAGGCCAAAATCTAAACTTCACTAAACGACTCAACTTTTGATGCTGACTTCACTGAAATGCTTCTTTCAGTCAGATATGCACATCAGAAAGCCATAATCTAAACTTCACCAAACGACCCAACTTTCGATCCTGGATTTACCCAAATGCTTATTTTAGTGAGAGAAGCACTTCAGAAGACCAAAATCTAAACTTCACCAAACCAATCAACTTTCGATGCTGCGTTCACTGAAGTGCTTATTTCAGAGAGATAAGCACTTCACTACGCCAAAATCCCAACCTCACCAAACGACTCCACTTTTCATGCTGATTTCACTGAAATGCTTCTTTCAGTCAGATATGCACATCAGAAGGCCAAAATGTCAACTTCACTAAACCACCCAACTTTCGATCCTGGATTTACACAAATGTTTATTTCAGAGAGATAAGCACTTCAGAAGACCAAAATCGAAACTTCTCCAAACCACGCAACTTTCGATGCTGGGTTCACTGAAGTTCTTATTTCAGTGAGATTTGCACTTCAGAAGACCAAAATCGAAACTTCACCAAACCAATCAACTTTTGATGCTGCGTTCATAGAAGTGCTTATTTCAGTGAGATAAGCACTTCAGAAGGCCAAAATCTAAACTTCACAAAACGACTCAACTTTTGATGCTGATTTCACTGAAATGCTTCTTTCAGACAGATATGCACTTCAGAAGGCCAAAATCTAAACTTCACCAAACCACCCAATTTTCGATCCTGGATTTACACAAATGCTTATTTCAGTGACATAAGCAACTCAGAATGCCTAAATCTCAACTTCACAAAACCACTCATCTTTCGATGCTGGGCTCACTGCAGTGCTTATTTCAGCGAGATAAGCACTTCAGAATGCCAAATTCCCAACCTCAACAAACGACTCAACTTTTGATGCTGGTTTCACTGAAATGTTTCTTTCAGTCAGTTGAGCACTTCAGAAGGCCAAAATCTCAACTCCACAAAAACACCCAAATTTCGATCCTGGATTTACCCAAATGCTTATTTCAGTGAGATAATCACTTCAGAAGACCTAAATCTAAACTTCACCAAAACACTCAACTTTCGATGCTGGGTTCATTGAAGAGGTTATTTCAGTCAGATAAGCACTTCAGAAGGCCAAAATCACAACATCACAAAACCACACATCTTTTGATGCTGAGTTCACTGAAGTGCTTATTTCAGCGAGATAAGCACTTCAGAAGACCAAAATCAAAACTTCACTAAACCATTCAACTTTTGATGCTGATTTCACTGAAGTGCTTATTTCAGTGAGATAAGCACTTCAGAATACCAAAATCTAAACTTCTCTAAACGACTCAAATTTTGATGCTGATTTCACTGAAATGCTTCTTACAGTCAGATATGCACATCAGAAGGCCAAAATCTCAACTTCACCAAACCACCCAACTTTCGATCCTGGATTTACCCAAGAGCTTATTTCAGTGAGATAAGCACTTCAGAAGACCAAAATCTAAACTTCACCAAACCACTCAACTTTCGATGCTGGATTCACTGAAGTGCTTATTTCAGAGAGATAAGCATTTCACTACGCCAAAATCCCAACCTCACCAAACGACTCCACTTTTGATGCTGATTTTACTGAAATGCTTCTTTCAATCAGATATGCACATCAGAAGGCAAAAATCTCAACTTCACCAAACCACCCAACTTTCGATCCTGGATTTACACAAATGTTTATTTCAGTGAGATAAGCACTTCAGAAGACCAAAATCTAAACTTCACCAAACCACTCAACTTTCGACGCTGGGTTCACTGAAGTGCTTATTTCAGTGAGATAAGCACTTCAGAAGACCAAAATCGAAACTTCACCAAACCAATCAACTTTTGATGCTGCGTTCATAGAAGTGCTTGTTTCAGTGAGATAAGCACTTCAGATGGCCAAAATCTAAACTTCACAAAACGACTCAACTTTTGATGCTGATTTCACTGAAATGCTTCTTTCAGTCAGATATGCACTTCAGAAGAACAAAATCTAAACTTCACCAAACCAAAAAACTTATGATGCTGGGTTCACTGAATTGCTTATTTCAGTGAGATAAGCACTTCAGAAGTCCAAAATCACATCTTCAACAAACCAAAAAACTTATGATGCTGGGTTCTTTGAAGAGCGTATTTCATTCAGATAAGCACTTCAGAAGGCCAAAATCACAACTTCACAAAACCAAACATCTTTCGATGCTCAGTTCACTGAAGTGCTTATTTCAGCGAGATCAGCACTTCAGAATGCCAAAATCCCAACCTCACCAAACGACTCAACGTTTGATGCTCGTTTCACTGAATTGCTTATTTCAGTCAGATAAGCACTTCAGAAGGCCAAAATCTAAACTTCACTAAACGACTCAACTTTTGATGCTGATTTCACTGAAATGCTTCTTTCATTCAGATATGCACATCAGAAGGCCAAAATCTAAACTTCACCAAACCACCCAACTTTCGATCCTGGATTTACCCAAATGCTTATTTTAGTGAGAGAAGCACTTCAGAAGACCAAAATCTAAACTTCACCAAACCACTCAACTTTCGATGCTGGATTCACTGAAGTGCTTATTTCAGAGAGATAAGCATTTCACTACACCAATATCCCAACCTCACCAAACGACTCCACTTTTGATGCTGATTTTACTGAAATGCTTCTTTCAATCAGATATGCACATCAGAAGGCAAAAATCTCAACTTCACCAAACCACCCAACTTTCGATCCTGGATTTACACAAATGTTTATTTCAGTGAGATAAGCACTTCAGAAGACCAAAATCTAAACTTCACCAAACCACTCAACTTTCGACGCTGGGTTCACTGAAGTGCTTATTTCAGTGAGATAAGCACTTCAGAAGACCAAAATCTAAACTTCACCAAACCACTCAACTTTTGTTGCTGCGTTCACTGAATTGCTTATTTCAGTGAGATAAGCACTTCAGAAGTCCAAAATCACATCTTCACCAAACCATAAAACTTATGAAGCTGGGTTCACTGAAGAGCGCATTTCATTCAGATAAGTACTTCAGAAGGCCAAAATCACAACTTCACAAAACCACACATCTTTCGATGCTGAGTTCACTGAAGTGTTTATTTCAACGAGATAAGTACTTCAGAAGACCTAAATCTAAACTTCACCAAAACACTCAACTTTCGATGCTGGGTTCATTGAAGAGGTTATTTCAGTCAGATAAGCACTTCAGAAGGCCAAAATCACAACATCACAAAACCACACATCTTTTGATGCTGAGTTCACTGAAGTGCTTATTTCAGCGAGATAAGCACTTCAGAAGACCAAAATCAAAACTTGACTAAACCATTCAACTTTTGATGCTGATTTCACTGAAGTGCTTATTTCAGTGAGATAAGCACTTCAGAATACCAAAATCTAAACTTCTCTAAACGACTCAAATTTTGATGCTGATTTCACTGAAATGCTTCTTACAGTCAGATATGCACATCAGAAGGCCAAAATCTCAACTTCACCAAACCACCCAACTTTCGATCCTGGATTTACCCAAGAGCTTATTTCAGTGAGATAAGCACTTCAGAAGACCAAAATCTAAACTTCACCAAACTACTCAACTTTCGATGCTGGATTCACTGAAGTGCTTATTTCAGAGAGATAAGCATTTCACTACGCCAAAATCCCAACCTCACCAAACGACTCCACTTTTGATGCTGATTTTACTGAAATGCTTCTTTCAATCAGATATGCACATCAGAAGGCAAAAATCTCAACTTCACCAAACCACCCAACTTTCGATCCTGGATTTACACAAATGTTTATTTCAGTGAGATAAGCACTTCAGAAGACCAAAATCTAAACTTCACCAAACCACTCAACTTTCGATGCTGTGTTCACTGAAACGCTTATTTCAGTGTGATTTGCACTTCAGAAGACCAAAATCTAAACTTCACCAAACCACTCAACTTTCGATGCTGTGTTCACTGAAACGCTTATTTCAGTGTGATTTGCACTTCAGAAGACCAAAATCGAAACTTCACCAAACCAATCAACTTTTGATGCTGCGTTCATAGAAGTGCTTGTTTCAGTGAGATAAGCACTTCAGATGGCCAAAATCTAAACTTCACAAAACGACTCAACTTTTGATGCTGATTTCACTGAAATGCTTCTTTCAGTCAGATATGCACTTCAGAAGAACAAAATCTAAACTTCACCACACCAAAAAACTTATGATGCTGGGTTCACTGAATTGCTTATTTCAGTGAGATAAGCACTTCAGAAGTCCAAAATCACATCTTCAACAAACCAAAAAACTTATGATGCTGGGTTCTTTGAAGAGCGTATTTCATTCAGATAAGCACTTCAGAAGGCCAAAATCACAACTTCACAAAACCAAACATCTTTCGATGCTCAGTTCACTGAAGTGCTTATTTCTGCGAGATCAGCACTTCAGAATGCCAAAATCCCAACCTCACCAAACGACTCAAATTTTGATGCTCGTTTCACTGAATTGCTTATTTCAGTCAGATAAGCACTTCAGAAGGCCAAAATCTAAACTTCACTAAACGACTCAACTTTTGATGCTGACTTCACTGAAATGCTTCTTTCAGTCAGATATGCACATCAGAAGGCCAAAATCTCAACTTCACCAAACCACCCAACTTTCGATCCTGGATTTACCCAAATGCTTATTTCAGTGAGATAAGCACTTCAGAAGACAAAAATCTAAACTTCACCAAACCACTCAACTTTTGTTGCTGCGTTCACTGAATTGCTTATTTCAGTGAGATAAGCACTTCAGAAGTCCAAAATCACATCTTCACCAAACCATAAAACTTATGAAGCTGGGTTCACTGAAAAGCGCATTTCATTCAGATAAGTACTTCAGAAGGCCAAAATCACAACTTCACAAAACCACACATCTTTCGATGCTTAGTTCACTGAAGTGTTTATTTCAACGAGATAAGTACTTCAGAAGGCCAAAATCTAAACTTCACGAAACGACTCAACTTTTGATGCTGATTTCACTGAAAAGCTTCTTTCAGTCAGATATGCACATCAGAAGGCCAAAATCTCAACTTCACCAAACCACCCAACTTTCGATCCTGGATTTACACAAATGTTTATTTCAGTGAGATAAGCACTTCAGAAGACCAAAATCTAAACTTCACCAAACCACTCAACTTTCGACGCTGGGTTCACTGAAGTGCTTATTTCAGTGAGATTTGCACTTCAGAAGACCTAAATCTAAACTTCACCAAACCACTCAACTTTCGATGCTGGGTTCACTGAAGAGGTTATTTCAGTCAGATAAGCACTTCAGAAGGCAAAAATCTAAACTTCACAAAACCACACATCTTTTGATGCTGAGTTCACTGAAGTGCTTATTTCAACGAGATAAGCACTTCAGAAGACCAAAATCAAACTTCACCAAACCATTCAACTATTGATGCTGGTTTCACTGAAGTGCTTATTTCAGCGACAGAAGCACTTCAGAATGCCAAAATCCCAACTTCACCAAAAACTCAACTTTTGATGCTGGTTTCACTGAAGTGCTTCTTTCAGTCAGATAAGCACTTCAGAAGACCAAAATCTAAACTTCACCAAACCACCCAATTTTCGATCCTGGATTTACACAAATGCTTATTTCAGTGAGATAAGCACTTCAGAAGGCCAAAATCTCAACTTCACAAAAACACTCATCTTTCGATGCTGGGCTCACTGCAGTGAATATTTCAGCGAGATAAGCACTTCAGAATGCCAAATTCCCAACCTGACCAAACGACTCAACTTTTGATGCTGGTTTCACTGAAATGCTTCTTTCAGTCAGTTGAGCACTTCAGAAGGCCAAAATCTCAACTTCACAAAACCACCCAAATTTCGATCCTGGATTTACCCAAATGCTTATTTCAGTGAGACAAGCACTTCAGAAGACCTAAATCTAAACTTCACCAAACCACTCAACTTTCGATGCTGGGTTCACTGAAGAGGTTATTTCAGTCAGATAAGCACTTCAGAAGGCAAAAATCTAAACTTCACTTAACGAACCAACTTTCGATCCTGGATTTACCCAAATGCTTATTTTAGTGAGAGAAGCACTTCAGAAGACCAAAATCTAAACTTCACCAAACCAATCAACTTTCGATGCTGCGTTCACTGAAGTGCTTCTTTCAGAGAGATAAGCACTTCACTACGCCAAAATCCCAACCTCACCAAACGACTCCACTTTTCATGCTGATTTCACTGAAATGCTTCTTTCAGTCAGATATGCAGATCAGAAGGCCAAAATGTCAACTTCACTAAACCACCCAACTTTCGATCCTGGATTTACACAAATGTTTATTTCAGAGAGATAAGCACTTCAGAAGACCAAAATCTAAACTTCTCCAAACCACGCAACTTTCGATGCTGGGTTCACTGAAGTTCTTATTTCAGTGAGATTTGCACTTCAGAAGACCAAAATCGAAACTTCACCAAACCAATCAACTTTTGATGCTGCGTTCATAGAAGTGCTTATTTCAGTGAGATAAGCACTTCAGAAGGCCAAAATCTAAACTTCACAAAACGACTCAACTTTTGATGCTGATTTCACTGAAATGCTTCTTTCAGACAGATATGCACTTCAGAAGGCCAAAATCTAAACTTCACCAAACCACCCAATTTTCGATCCTGGATTTACACAAATGCTTATTTCATTGACATAAGCAACTCAGAATGCCTAAATCTCAACTTCACAAAACCACTCATCTTTCGATGCTGGGCTCACTGCAGTGCTTATTTCAGCGAGTTAAGCACTTCAGAATGCCAAATTCCCAACCTCAACAAACGACTCAACTTTTGATGCTGGTTTCACTGAAATGCTTCTTTCAGTCAGTTGAGCACTTCAGAAGGCCAAAATCTCAACTTCACAAAAACACCCAAATTTCGATCCTGGATTTACCCAAATGCTTATTTCAGTGAGATAATCACTTCAGAAGACCTAAATCTAAACTTCACCAAAACACTCAACTTTCGATGCTGGGTTCATTGAAGAGGTTATTTCAGTCAGATAAGCACTTCAGAAGGCCAAAATCACAACATCACAAAACCACACATCTTTTGATGCTGAGTTCACTGAAGTGCTTATTTCAGCGAGATAAGCACTTCAGAAGACCAAAATCAAAACTTCACTAAACCATTCAACTTTTGTTGCTGATTTCACTGAAGTGCTTATTTCAGTGAGATAAGCACTTCAGAATACCAAAATCTAAACTTCTCTAAACGACTCAACTTTTGATGCTGATTTCACTGAAATGCTTCTTACAGTCAGATATGCACATCAGAAGGCCAAAATCTCAACTTCACCAAACCACCCAAATTTCGATCCTGGATTTACCCAAATGCTTATTTCAGTGAGATAAGCACTTCAGAAGACCAAAATCTAAACTTCACCAAACCGCTCAACTTTCGATGCTGCGTTCACTGAAGTGCTTATTTCAGAGAGATCAGAACTTCACTACGCCAAAATCCCAACCTCACCAACGACTCCACTTTTGATGCTGATTTCACTGAAATGCTTCTTTCAAGTCAGATATGCACATCAGAAGGCCAAAATGTCATCTTCACCAAACCACCCAACTTTCGATCCTGGATTGACACAAATGTTTATTTCAGTGAGATAAGCACTTCAGAAGACCAAAATCTAAACTTCACCAAACCACTCAACTTTCGATGCTGGGTTCACTGAAGTGCTTATTATTTCAGTGTGATTTGCACTTCAGAAGACCAAAATCGAAACTTCACCAAACCAATCAACTTTTGATGCTGCGTTCATAGAAGTGCTTGTTTCAGTGAGATAAGCACTTCAGATGGCCAAAATCTAAACTTCACAAAACGACTCAACTTTTGATGCTGATTTCACTGAAATGCTTCTTTCAGTCAGATATGCACTTCAGAAGAACAAAATCTAAACTTCACCAAACCAAAAAACTTATGATGCTGGGTTCACTGAATTGCTTATTTCAGTGAGATAAGCACTTCAGAAGTCCAAAATCACATCTTCAACAAACCAAAAAACTTATGATGCTGGGTTCTTTGAAGAGCGTATTTCATTCAGATAAGCACTTCAGAAGGCCAAAATCACAACTTCACAAAACCAAACATCTTTCGATGCTCAGTTCACTGAAGTGCTTATTTCTGCGAGATCAGCACTTCAGAATGCCAAAATCCCAACCTCACCAAACGACTCAAATTTTGATGCTCGTTTCACTGAATTGCTTATTTCAGTCAGATAAGCACTTCAGAAGGCCAAAATCTAAACTTCACTAAACGACTCAACTTTTGATGCTGACTTCACTGAAATGCTTCTTTCAGTCAGATATGCACATCAGAAAGCCATAATCTAAACTTCACCAAACGACCCAACTTTCGATCCTGGATTTACCCAAATGCTTATTTAAGTGAGAGAAGCACTTCAGAAGACCAAAATCTAAACTTCACCAAACCACTCAACTTTCGATGCTGGATTCACTGAAGTGCTTATTTCAGAGAGATAAGCATTTCACTACACCAATATCCCAACCTCACCAAACGACTCCACTTTTGATGCTGATTTTACTGAAATGCTTCTTTCAATCAGATATGCACATCAGAAGGCAAAAATCTCAACTTCACCAAACCACCCAACTTTCGATCCTGGATTTACACAAATGTTTATTTCAGTGAGATAAGCACTTCAGAAGAACAAAATCTAAACTTCACCAAACCACTCAACTTTCGACGCTGGGTTCACTGAAGTGCTTATTTCAGTGAGACAAGCACTTCAGAATACCAAAATCTAAACTTCTCTAAACGACTCAACTTTTGATGCTGATTTCACTGAAATGCTTCTTACAGTCAGATATGCACATCAGAAGGCCAAAATCTCAACTTCACCAAACCACCCAACTTTCGATCCTGGATTTACCCAAATGCCTATTTCAGTGAGATAAGCACTTCAGAAGACCAAAATCTAAACTTCACCAAACCACTCAACTTTCGATGCTGCGTTCACTGAAGTGCTTATTTCAGAGAGATCAGAACTTCACTACGCCAAAATCCCAACCTCACCAACGACTCCACTTTTGATGCTGATTTCACTGAAATGCTTCTTTCAAGTCAGATATGCACATCAGAAGGCCAAAATGTCATCTTCACCAAACCACCCAACTTTCGATCCTGGATTGACACAAATGTTTATTTCAGTGAGATAAGCACTTCAGAAGACCAAAATCTAAACTTCACCAAACCACTCAACTTTCGATGCTGGGTTCACTGAAGTGCTTATTATTTCAGTGTGATTTGCACTTCAGAAGACCAAAATCGAAACTTCACCAAACCAATCAACTTTTGATGCTGCGTTCATAGAAGTGCTTGTTTCAGTGAGATAAGCACTTCAGATGGCCAAAATCTAAACTTCACAAAACGACTCAACTTTTGATGCTGATTTCACTGAAATGCTTCTTTCAGTCAGATATGCACTTCAGAAGAACAAAATCTAAACTTCACCAAACCAAAAAACTTATGATGCTGGGTTCACTGAATTGCTTATTTCAGTGAGATAAGCACTTCAGAAGTCCAAAATCACATCTTCAACAAACCAAAAAACTTATGATGCTGGGTTCTTTGAAGAGCGTATTTCATTCAGATAAGCACTTCAGAAGGCCAAAATCACAACTTCACAAAACCAAACATCTTTCGATGCTCAGTTCACTGAAGTGCTTATTTCAGCGAGATCAGCACTTCAGAATGCCAAAATCCCAACCTCACCAAACGACTCAACGTTTGATGCTCGTTTCACTGAATTGCTTATTTCAGTCAGATAAGCACTTCAGAAGGCCAAAATCTAAACTTCACTAAACGACTCAACTTTTGATGCTGATTTCACTGAAATGCTTCTTTCATTCAGATATGCACATCAGAAGGCCAAAATCTAAACTTCACCAAACCACCCAACTTTCGATCCTGGATTTACCCAAATGCTTATTTTAGTGAGAGAGCACTTCAGAAGACCAAAATCTAAACTTCACCAAACCACTCAACTTTCGATGCTGGATTCACTGAAGTGCTTATTTCAGAGAGATAAGCATTTCACTACACCAATATCCCAACCTCACCAAACGACTCCACTTTTGATGCTGATTTTACTGAAATGCTTCTTTCAATCAGATATGCACATCAGAAGGCAAAAATCTCAACTTCACCAAACCACCCAACTTTCGATCCTGGATTTACACAAATGTTTATTTCAGTGAGATAAGCACTTCAGAAGACCAAAATCTAAACTTCACCAAACCACTCAACTTTCGACGCTGGGTTCACTGAAGTGCTTATTTCAGTGAGATAAGCACTTCAGAAGACCAAAATCTAAACTTCACCAAACCACTCAACTTTTGTTGCTGCGTTCACTGAATTGCTTATTTCAGTGAGATAAGCACTTCAGAAGTCCAAAATCACATCTTCACCAAACCATAAAACTTATGAAGCTGGGTTCACTGAAGAGCGCATTTCATTCAGATAAGTACTTCAGAAGGCCAAAATCACAACTTCACAAAACCACACATCTTTCGATGCTGAGTTCACTGAAGTGTTTATTTCAACGAGATAAGTACTTCAGAAGGCCAAAATCTAAACTTCACGAAACGACTCCACTTTTGATGCTGATTTCACTGAAAAGCTTCTTTCAGTCAGATATGCACATCAGAAGGCCAAAATCTCAACTTCACCAAACCACCCAACTTTCGATCCTGGATTTACTCAAATGCTTATTTCAGTGAGATAAGCACTTCAGAAGGCCAAAATCTCAACTTCACAAAAACATTCATCTTTCGATGCTGGGCTCACTGCTGTGAATATTTCAGCGAGATAAGCACTTCAGAATGCCAAATTCCCAACCTCACCAAACGACTCAACTTTTGATGCTGGTTTCACTGAAATGCTTCTTTCAGTCAGTTGAGCACTTCAGAAGGCCAAAATCTCAACTTCATCAAACCACCCAAATTTCGATCCTGGATTTACGCAAATGCTTATTTTCGTGAGAGAAGCACTTCAGAAGACCAAAATCTAAACTTCACCAAACCACTCAACTTTCGATGCTGGGTTCACTGAAGTGCTTATTTCAGAGAGATAAGCACTTCACTAAAACAAAATCCCAACCTCACCAACGACTCCACTTTTGATGCTGATTTCACTGAAATGCTTCTTTCAAGTCAGATATGCACATCAGAAGGCCAAAATGTCATCTTCACCAAACCACCCAACTTTCGACCCTGGATTGACACAAATGTTTATTTCAGTGAGATAAGCACTTCAGAAGACCAAAATCTAAACTTCACCAAACCACTCAACTTTCGATGCTGTGTTCACTGAAACGCTTATTTCAGTGTGATTTGCACTTCAGAAGACCAAAATCTAAACTTCACCAAACCACTCAACTTTCGATGCTGTGTTCACTGAAGTGCTTATTTCAGTGAGATTTGCACTTCAGAAGACCTAAATCTAAACTTCACCAAACCACTCAACTTTCGATGCTGGGTTCACTGAAGAGGTTATTTCAGTCAGATAAGCACTTCAGAAGGCAAAAATCTAAACTTCACAAAACCACACATCTTTTGATGCTGAGTTCACTGAAGTGCTTATTTCAACGAGATAAGCACTTCAGAAGACCAAAATCAAACTTCACCAAACCATTCAACTATTGATGCTGGTTTCACTGAAGTGCTTATTTCAGCGACAGAAGCACTTCAGAATGCCAAAATCCCAACTTCACCAAAAACTCAACTTTTGATGCTGGTTTCACTGAAGTGCTTCTTTCAGTCAGATAAGCACTTCAGAAGACCAAAATCTAAACTTCACCAAACCACCCAATTTTCGATCCTGGATTTACACAAATGCTTATTTCAGTGAGATAAGCACTTCAGAAGGCCAAAATCTCAACTTCACAAAAACACTCATCTTTCGATGCTGGGCTCACTGCAGTGAATATTTCAGCGAGATAAGCACTTCAGAATGCCAAATTCCCAACCTGACCAAACGACTCAACTTTTGATGCTGGTTTCACTGAAATGCTTCTTTCAGTCAGTTGAGCACTTCAGAAGGCCAAAATCTCAACTTCACAAAACCACCCAAATTTCGATCCTGGATTTACCCAAATGCTTATTTCAGTGAGACAAGCACTTCAGAAGACCTAAATCTAAACTTCACCAAACCACTCAACTTTCGATGCTGGGTTCACTGAAGAGGTTATTTCAGTCAGATAAGCACTTCAGAAGGCAAAAATCTAAACTTCACTTAACGAACCAACTTTCGATCCTGGATTTACCCAAATGCTTATTTTAGTGAGAGAAGCACTTCAGAAGACCAAAATCTAAACTTCACCAAACCAATCAACTTTCGATGCTGCGTTCACTGAAGTGCTTCTTTCAGAGAGATAAGCACTTCACTACGCCAAAATCCCAACCTCACCAAACGACTCCACTTTTCATGCTGATTTCACTGAAATGCTTCTTTCAGTCAGATATGCAGATCAGAAGGCCAAAATGTCAACTTCACTAAACCACCCAACTTTCGATCCTGGATTTACACAAATGTTTATTTCAGAGAGATAAGCACTTCAGAAGACCAAAATCTAAACTTCTCCAAACCACGCAACTTTCGATGCTGGGTTCACTGAAGTTCTTATTTCAGTGAGATTTGCACTTCAGAAGACCAAAATCGAAACTTCACCAAACCAATCAACTTTTGATGCTGCGTTCATAGAAGTGCTTATTTCAGTGAGATAAGCACTTCAGAAGGCCAAAATCTAAACTTCACAAAACGACTCAACTTTTGATGCTGATTTCACTGAAATGCTTCTTTCAGACAGATATGCACTTCAGAAGGCCAAAATCTAAACTTCACCAAACCACCCAATTTTCGATCCTGGATTTACACAAATGCTTATTTCATTGACATAAGCAACTCAGAATGCCTAAATCTCAACTTCACAAAACCACTCATCTTTCGATGCTGGGCTCACTGCAGTGCTTATTTCAGCGAGTTAAGCACTTCAGAATGCCAAATTCCCAACCTCAACAAACGACTCAACTTTTGATGCTGGTTTCACTGAAATGCTTCTTTCAGTCAGTTGAGCACTTCAGAAGGCCAAAATCTCAACTTCACAAAAACACCCAAATTTCGATCCTGGATTTACCCAAATGCTTATTTCAGTGAGATAATCACTTCAGAAGACCTAAATCTAAACTTCACCAAAACACTCAACTTTCGATGCTGGGTTCATTGAAGAGGTTATTTCAGTCAGATAAGCACTTCAGAAGGCCAAAATCACAACATCACAAAACCACACATCTTTTGATGCTGAGTTCACTGAAGTGCTTATTTCAGCGAGATAAGCACTTCAGAAGACCAAAATCAAAACTTCACTAAACCATTCAACTTTTGTTGCTGATTTCACTGAAGTGCTTATTTCAGTGAGATAAGCACTTCAGAATACCAAAATCTAAACTTCTCTAAACGACTCAACTTTTGATGCTGATTTCACTGAAATGCTTCTTACAGTCAGATATGCACATCAGAAGGCCAAAATCTCAACTTCACCAAACCACCCAAATTTCGATCCTGGATTTACCCAAATGCTTATTTCAGTGAGATAAGCACTTCAGAAGACCAAAATCTAAACTTCACCAAACCGCTCAACTTTCGATGCTGCGTTCACTGAAGTGCTTATTTCAGAGAGATCAGAACTTCACTACGCCAAAATCCCAACCTCACCAACGACTCCACTTTTGATGCTGATTTCACTGAAATGCTTCTTTCAAGTCAGATATGCACATCAGAAGGCCAAAATGTCATCTTCACCAAACCACCCAACTTTCGATCCTGGATTGACACAAATGTTTATTTCAGTGAGATAAGCACTTCAGAAGACCAAAATCTAAACTTCACCAAACCACTCAACTTTCGATGCTGGGTTCACTGAAGTGCTTATTATTTCAGTGTGATTTGCACTTCAGAAGACCAAAATCGAAACTTCACCAAACCAATCAACTTTTGATGCTGCGTTCATAGAAGTGCTTGTTTCAGTGAGATAAGCACTTCAGATGGCCAAAATCTAAACTTCACAAAACGACTCAACTTTTGATGCTGATTTCACTGAAATGCTTCTTTCAGTCAGATATGCACTTCAGAAGAACAAAATCTAAACTTCACCAAACCAAAAAACTTATGATGCTGGGTTCACTGAATTGCTTATTTCAGTGAGATAAGCACTTCAGAAGTCCAAAATCACATCTTCAACAAACCAAAAAACTTATGATGCTGGGTTCTTTGAAGAGCGTATTTCATTCAGATAAGCACTTCAGAAGGCCAAAATCACAACTTCACAAAACCAAACATCTTTCGATGCTCAGTTCACTGAAGTGCTTATTTCTGCGAGATCAGCACTTCAGAATGCCAAAATCCCAACCTCACCAAACGACTCAAATTTTGATGCTCGTTTCACTGAATTGCTTATTTCAGTCAGATAAGCACTTCAGAAGGCCAAAATCTAAACTTCACTAAACGACTCAACTTTTGATGCTGACTTCACTGAAATGCTTCTTTCAGTCAGATATGCACATCAGAAAGCCATAATCTAAACTTCACCAAACGACCCAACTTTCGATCCTGGATTTACCCAAATGCTTATTTAAGTGAGAGAAGCACTTCAGAAGACCAAAATCTAAACTTCACCAAACCACTCAACTTTCGATGCTGGATTCACTGAAGTGCTTATTTCAGAGAGATAAGCATTTCACTACACCAATATCCCAACCTCACCAAACGACTCCACTTTTGATGCTGATTTTACTGAAATGCTTCTTTCAATCAGATATGCACATCAGAAGGCAAAAATCTCAACTTCACCAAACCACCCAACTTTCGATCCTGGATTTACACAAATGTTTATTTCAGTGAGATAAGCACTTCAGAAGAACAAAATCTAAACTTCACCAAACCACTCAACTTTCGACGCTGGGTTCACTGAAGTGCTTATTTCAGTGAGACAAGCACTTCAGAATACCAAAATCTAAACTTCTCTAAACGACTCAACTTTTGATGCTGATTTCACTGAAATGCTTCTTACAGTCAGATATGCACATCAGAAGGCCAAAATCTCAACTTCACCAAACCACCCAACTTTCGATCCTGGATTTACCCAAATGCCTATTTCAGTGAGATAAGCACTTCAGAAGACCAAAATCTAAACTTCACCAAACCACTCAACTTTCGATGCTGCGTTCACTGAAGTGCTTATTTCAGAGAGATCAGAACTTCACTACGCCAAAATCCCAACCTCACCAACGACTCCACTTTTGATGCTGATTTCACTGAAATGCTTCTTTCAAGTCAGATATGCACATCAGAAGGCCAAAATGTCATCTTCACCAAACCACCCAACTTTCGATCCTGGATTGACACAAATGTTTATTTCAGTGAGATAAGCACTTCAGAAGACCAAAATCTAAACTTCACCAAACCACTCAACTTTCGATGCTGGGTTCACTGAAGTGCTTATTATTTCAGTGTGATTTGCACTTCAGAAGACCAAAATCGAAACTTCACCAAACCAATCAACTTTTGATGCTGCGTTCATAGAAGTGCTTGTTTCAGTGAGATAAGCACTTCAGATGGCCAAAATCTAAACTTCACAAAACGACTCAACTTTTGATGCTGATTTCACTGAAATGCTTCTTTCAGTCAGATATGCACTTCAGAAGAACAAAATCTAAACTTCACCAAACCAAAAAACTTATGATGCTGGGTTCACTGAATTGCTTATTTCAGTGAGATAAGCACTTCAGAAGTCCAAAATCACATCTTCAACAAACCAAAAAACTTATGATGCTGGGTTCTTTGAAGAGCGTATTTCATTCAGATAAGCACTTCAGAAGGCCAAAATCACAACTTCACAAAACCAAACATCTTTCGATGCTCAGTTCACTGAAGTGCTTATTTCAGCGAGATCAGCACTTCAGAATGCCAAAATCCCAACCTCACCAAACGACTCAACGTTTGATGCTCGTTTCACTGAATTGCTTATTTCAGTCAGATAAGCACTTCAGAAGGCCAAAATCTAAACTTCACTAAACGACTCAACTTTTGATGCTGATTTCACTGAAATGCTTCTTTCATTCAGATATGCACATCAGAAGGCCAAAATCTAAACTTCACCAAACCACCCAACTTTCGATCCTGGATTTACCCAAATGCTTATTTTAGTGAGAGAGCACTTCAGAAGACCAAAATCTAAACTTCACCAAACCACTCAACTTTCGATGCTGGATTCACTGAAGTGCTTATTTCAGAGAGATAAGCATTTCACTACACCAATATCCCAACCTCACCAAACGACTCCACTTTTGATGCTGATTTTACTGAAATGCTTCTTTCAATCAGATATGCACATCAGAAGGCAAAAATCTCAACTTCACCAAACCACCCAACTTTCGATCCTGGATTTACACAAATGTTTATTTCAGTGAGATAAGCACTTCAGAAGACCAAAATCTAAACTTCACCAAACCACTCAACTTTCGACGCTGGGTTCACTGAAGTGCTTATTTCAGTGAGATAAGCACTTCAGAAGACCAAAATCTAAACTTCACCAAACCACTCAACTTTTGTTGCTGCGTTCACTGAATTGCTTATTTCAGTGAGATAAGCACTTCAGAAGTCCAAAATCACATCTTCACCAAACCATAAAACTTATGAAGCTGGGTTCACTGAAGAGCGCATTTCATTCAGATAAGTACTTCAGAAGGCCAAAATCACAACTTCACAAAACCACACATCTTTCGATGCTGAGTTCACTGAAGTGTTTATTTCAACGAGATAAGTACTTCAGAAGGCCAAAATCTAAACTTCACGAAACGACTCCACTTTTGATGCTGATTTCACTGAAAAGCTTCTTTCAGTCAGATATGCACATCAGAAGGCCAAAATCTCAACTTCACCAAACCACCCAACTTTCGATCCTGGATTTACTCAAATGCTTATTTCAGTGAGATAAGCACTTCAGAAGGCCAAAATCTCAACTTCACAAAAACATTCATCTTTCGATGCTGGGCTCACTGCTGTGAATATTTCAGCGAGATAAGCACTTCAGAATGCCAAATTCCCAACCTCACCAAACGACTCAACTTTTGATGCTGGTTTCACTGAAATGCTTCTTTCAGTCAGTTGAGCACTTCAGAAGGCCAAAATCTCAACTTCATCAAACCACCCAAATTTCGATCCTGGATTTACGCAAATGCTTATTTTCGTGAGAGAAGCACTTCAGAAGACCAAAATCTAAACTTCACCAAACCACTCAACTTTCGATGCTGGGTTCACTGAAGTGCTTATTTCAGAGAGATAAGCACTTCACTAAAACAAAATCCCAACCTCACCAACGACTCCACTTTTGATGCTGATTTCACTGAAATGCTTCTTTCAAGTCAGATATGCACATCAGAAGGCCAAAATGTCATCTTCACCAAACCACCCAACTTTCGACCCTGGATTGACACAAATGTTTATTTCAGTGAGATAAGCACTTCAGAAGACCAAAATCTAAACTTCACCAAACCACTCAACTTTCGATGCTGTGTTCACTGAAACGCTTATTTCAGTGTGATTTGCACTTCAGAAGACCAAAATCTAAACTTCACCAAACCACTCAACTTTCGATGCTGTGTTCACTGAAACGCTTATTTCAGTGTGATTTGCACTTCAGAAGACCAAAATCGAAACTTCACCAAACCAATCAACTTTTGATGCTGCGTTCATAGAAGTGCTTGTTTCAGTGAGATAAGCACTTCAGATGGCCAAAATCTAAACTTCACAAAACGACTCAACTTTTGATGCTGATTTCACTGAAATGCTTCTTTCAGTCAGATATGCACTTCAGAAGAACAAAATCTAAACTTCACCAAACCAAAAAACTTATGATGCTGGGTTCACTGAATTGCTTATTTCAGTGAGATAAGCACTTCAGAAGTCCAAAATCACATCTTCAACAAACCAAAAAACTTATGATGCTGGGTTCTTTGAAGAGCGTATTTCATTCAGATAAGCACTTCAGAAGGCCAAAATCACAACTTCACAAAACCAAACATCTTTCGATGCTCAGTTCACTGAAGTGCTTATTTCAGCGAGATCAGCACTTCAGAATGCCAAAATCCCAACCTCACCAAACGACTCAACGTTTGATGCTCGTTTCACTGAATTGCTTATTTCAGTCAGATAAGCACTTCAGAAGGCCAAAATCTAAACTTCACTAAACGACTCAACTTTTGATGCTGATTTCACTGAAATGCTTCTTTCATTCAGATATGCACATCAGAAGGCCAAAATCTAAACTTCACCAAACCACCCAACTTTCGATCCTGGATTTACCCAAATGCTTATTTTAGTGAGAGAAGCACTTCAGAAGACCAAAATCTAAACTTCACCAAACCACTCAACTTTCGATGCTGGATTCACTGAAGTGCTTATTTCAGAGAGATAAGCATTTCACTACACCAATATCCCAACCTCACCAAACGACTCCACTTTTGATGCTGATTTTACTGAAATGCTTCTTTCAATCAGATATGCACATCAGAAGGCAAAAATCTCAACTTCACCAAACCACCCAACTTTCGATCCTGGATTTACACAAATGTTTATTTCAGTGAGATAAGCACTTCAGAAGACCAAAATCTAAACTTCACCAAACCACTCAACTTTCGACGCTGGGTTCACTGAAGTGCTTATTTCAGTGAGATAAGCACTTCAGAAGACCAAAATCTAAACTTCACCAAACCACTCAACTTTTGTTGCTGCGTTCACTGAATTGCTTATTTCAGTGAGATAAGCACTTCAGAAGTCCAAAATCACATCTTCACCAAACCATAAAACTTATGAAGCTGGGTTCACTGAAGAGCGCATTTCATTCAGATAAGTACTTCAGAAGGCCAAAATCACAACTTCACAAAACCACACATCTTTCGATGCTGAGTTCACTGAAGTGTTTATTTCAACGAGATAAGTACTTCAGAAGACCTAAATCTAAACTTCACCAAAACACTCAACTTTCGATGCTGGGTTCATTGAAGAGGTTATTTCAGTCAGATAAGCACTTCAGAAGGCCAAAATCACAACATCACAAAACCACACATCTTTTGATGCTGAGTTCACTGAAGTGCTTATTTCAGCGAGATAAGCACTTCAGAAGGCCAAAATCTAAACTTCACAAAACGACTCAACTTTTGATGCTGATTTCACTCAAAATGCTTCTTTCAGTCAGATAAGCACTTCAGAAGGCCAAAATCACAACATCACAAAACCACACATCTTTTGATGCTGAGTTCACTGAAGTGCTTATTTCAGTGAGATAAGCACTTCAGAAGGCCAAAATCTCAACTTCACAAAAACACTCATCTTTCGATGCTGGGCTCACTGCTGTGAATATTTCAGCGAGATAAGCACTTCAGAATGCCAAATTCCCAACCTCACCAAACGACTCAACTTTTGATGCTGGTTTCACTGAAATGCTTCTTTCAGTCAGTTGAGCACTTCAGAAGGCCAAAATCTCAACTTCATCAAACCACCCAAATTTCGATCCTGGATTTACGCAAATGCTTATTTTCGTGAGAGAAGCACTTCAGAAGACCAAAATCTAAACTTCACCAAACCACTCAACTTTCGATGCTGGGTTCACTGAAGTGCTTATTTCAGAGAGATAAGCACTTCACTAAAACAAAATCCCAACCTCACCAACGACTCCACTTTTGATGCTGATTTCACTGAAATGCTTCTTTCAAGTCAGATATGCACATCAGAAGGCCAAAATGTCATCTTCACCAAACCACCCAACTTTCGACCCTGGATTGACACAAATGTTTATTTCAGTGAGATAAGCACTTCAGAAGACCAAAATCTAAACTTCACCAAACCACTCAACTTTCGATGCTGTGTTCACTGAAACGCTTATTTCAGTGTGATTTGCACTTCAGAAGACCAAAATCTAAACTTCACCAAACCACTCAACTTTCGATGCTGTGTTCACTGAAACGCTTATTTCAGTGTGATTTGCACTTCAGAAGACCAAAATCGAAACTTCACCAAACCAATCAACTTTTGATGCTGCGTTCATAGAAGTGCTTGTTTCAGTGAGATAAGCACTTCAGATGGCCAAAATCTAAACTTCACAAAACGACTCAACTTTTGATGCTGATTTCACTGAAATGCTTCTTTCAGTCAGATATGCACTTCAGAAGAACAAAATCTAAACTTCACCAAACCAAAAAACTTATGATGCTGGGTTCACTGAATTGCTTATTTCAGTGAGATAAGCACTTCAGAAGTCCAAAATCACATCTTCAACAAACCAAAAAACTTATGATGCTGGGTTCTTTGAAGAGCGTATTTCATTCAGATAAGCACTTCAGAAGGCCAAAATCACAACTTCACAAAACCAAACATCTTTCGATGCTCAGTTCACTGAAGTGCTTATTTCAGCGAGATCAGCACTTCAGAATGCCAAAATCCCAACCTCACCAAACGACTCAACGTTTGATGCTCGTTTCACTGAATTGCTTATTTCAGTCAGATAAGCACTTCAGAAGGCCAAAATCTAAACTTCACTAAACGACTCAACTTTTGATGCTGATTTCACTGAAATGCTTCTTTCATTCAGATATGCACATCAGAAGGCCAAAATCTAAACTTCACCAAACCACCCAACTTTCGATCCTGGATTTACCCAAATGCTTATTTTAGTGAGAGAAGCACTTCAGAAGACCAAAATCTAAACTTCACCAAACCACTCAACTTTCGATGCTGGATTCACTGAAGTGCTTATTTCAGAGAGATAAGCATTTCACTACACCAATATCCCAACCTCACCAAACGACTCCACTTTTGATGCTGATTTTACTGAAATGCTTCTTTCAATCAGATATGCACATCAGAAGGCAAAAATCTCAACTTCACCAAACCACCCAACTTTCGATCCTGGATTTACACAAATGTTTATTTCAGTGAGATAAGCACTTCAGAAGACCAAAATCTAAACTTCACCAAACCACTCAACTTTCGACGCTGGGTTCACTGAAGTGCTTATTTCAGTGAGATAAGCACTTCAGAAGACCAAAATCTAAACTTCACCAAACCACTCAACTTTTGTTGCTGCGTTCACTGAATTGCTTATTTCAGTGAGATAAGCACTTCAGAAGTCCAAAATCACATCTTCACCAAACCATAAAACTTATGAAGCTGGGTTCACTGAAGAGCGCATTTCATTCAGATAAGTACTTCAGAAGGCCAAAATCACAACTTCACAAAACCACACATCTTTCGATGCTGAGTTCACTGAAGTGTTTATTTCAACGAGATAAGTACTTCAGAAGACCTAAATCTAAACTTCACCAAAACACTCAACTTTCGATGCTGGGTTCATTGAAGAGGTTATTTCAGTCAGATAAGCACTTCAGAAGGCCAAAATCACAACATCACAAAACCACACATCTTTTGATGCTGAGTTCACTGAAGTGCTTATTTCAGCGAGATAAGCACTTCAGAAGGCCAAAATCTAAACTTCACAAAACGACTCAACTTTTGATGCTGATTTCACTCAAAATGCTTCTTTCAGTCAGATAAGCACTTCAGAAGGCCAAAATCACAACATCACAAAACCACACATCTTTTGATGCTGAGTTCACTGAAGTGCTTATTTCAGTGAGATAAGCACTTCAGAAGGCCAAAATCTCAACTTCACAAAAACACTCATCTTTCGATGCTGGGCTCACTGCTGTGAATATTTCAGCGAGATAAGCACTTCAGAATGCCAAATTCCCAACCTCACCAAACGACTCAACTTTTGATGCTGGTTTCACTGAAATGCTTCTTTCAGTCAGTTGAGCACTTCAGAAGGCCAAAATCTCAACTTCATCAAACCACCCAAATTTCGATCCTGGATTTA